>NW_009934393.1:23819-34907 GCF_000696875.1 Nestor notabilis
CTCTTAGCTGCTGTTGAGCACAAAGATAACTTGTGAGGTCTGAAAGTTAGTGCTGTACCAACTGTAGGGATTGAAAGATTGAAATGTACTTGTGAAAGCTGTGTACATGTCTATTGTTACTGTTACTGAAGGTTTTCCTAACTGTGTGCTGAAATTAGACTTGGAAGTTTTGCTTCTTCAGAGTAAACAAAAAATACATTTATCAGTGCTCACAGTTGCAATATACCCTTTAATTTGTATAGGTAAGTTGAAAAGTGTGGTCTGTTCTTCTGAGGCAGCCTTGTGAGTGTGGTATAGAAGTTCATCTTAAATCAAAAATAATAGTAGGGCTTTTTTTTGTTAGCTTGTTTTACATGTTACGTAGCTCTCATTTGCATTCCAGATTGTATATCTATATTTAAATCGGAGATTGTGGCAATATGTGGTGGTAGCTGCCTAAGTTCCTTTTAATTAAGTATTTACAGTACTGAAACAGTTGGTAGGTCTGGATTCATACCTGAAGTATTACAGTATTGATATGTGAAATGCTGTTTGGCTAGTGGAGGAGGTATAGCCCAAGAGATCAGTCATGTTAAGCAGGCTATAAATATGTACTTATTAGGTGTGTGTGCATTGACGTGCTGTGATTGTTGGCCAGTATATTGCTCCTTAGTGGTGGAGATTGCAATAGGGAAGAATTGTCTGCTGGTGGCATCAGTAGCAGTTCTCTTAATGAATGGTGACCATTAGCAAAGCTTAGAAGTGGGATATCAACATATCCTTAGCAAGAAAATGTGTGTGCATGATGCCTTTTTTAGAAGGTACAGACATAAGCTGTGGTAGGATACATTATTCTAGAGACTTCCATAAAGTTGTACAGGAATTGCAGTGCATAAAGTAGTAGAGGGGTCAAAACATCCTTTTGACAAAGTCAGCGACATTGGAAAGCTGTCATAGGCAGTCTGAGTGAAAAATGGTTTTTTGTGAAGTTGTACCAAGTAGTGTTGAAAGGAAGAGAACTGGTAGCAATGAAATAAGCGCGTTCCCTCTGGGCTGCTTGAGATGACTCACTGTTCACAGTCAAGAAATCCATGAGGGTCATAATCCGCAAACAATTCCTTTTGATACTCATCTCCAGTTGTGCTTGAATCTAGTGGTATCCCTCTAAGGAAGCATTAAGGGTCTGTCTTTGAATTTGTCTGAAGTGCCCCTTTGTGGAATCTGGGAGAACAACAATCAGCAGCTAACCAGGTCTGTGGAGAGAAACTTCTTTGTCACAGTAATTCTAAACCCTAACTTTAGTACCAGGCAATATTGCACAGATCAGGATATTTTCTGGGTTTGAAGGGAATGTTTGGAATGTGTGCTGTGAATGCCAAATAATCCATTCAGTAATGCGGACTGCTCTTGTTTTTAAGTTGGAGTGGAAGAGTAATGCTGATGGCCTCCCCTACTGATTTGTTTATTCAAAAATGAATAAAACAACCCAATGGAAAGTGAGAACATACTGAAATAATGGCTTCTACTCTCATTGCTTGCAGAATGTTCTTGCAGTCTCAGATTTAACTGGATCCCACTTGTGCGTGAGTTTTTTTGCTCATGACTTGAAGTTAGCTTCAAAAGTCTGATCTGTCAAAAGTTGTAATTCTCTGACAGGTGTATTTCTGTGCTACTTGATACAAGTTTCTTGTTAGGATCCTCTTTGTAAAAGACTTAACACTTCACAGTGTTTGTCCTTGGTTGATAAGAGAGGCTCAAGGATAACATTCCAAATAACAAAAACTTATCTTTGTTTTTCAAAGTCTTTGTTTTTCAGCCAAATTGCCAGTGTGTTTGAAGGGGTACTGCAGAGAATCCAGAGCAAAACAGCAGGTGCTCATGCACTTTAATGAACTAGCAGCTTTTCCTTCTTTTTTTATTTAATCATTTTTTTCCTTGTTATTGTTGCTAAATCAGTGCAGTGATGGACACTTTCAGAGCCCTAGGAAATAAATAATGTGCATTCTCAGCCTGGACAGAAATATTCCTTGATAATGCTGCTTCCTCGCACAGGGGAAGGTCCTGTCAAGTAATGCAAACCCTTTCTTTGTGGCAAACAGTGCTTCCATATGAAATGTGAATTTAACTGGCATTCTTACAGCATCTGTGGGTAGCTGTAAGATGCAGTGCTTTACTTGGTGGGGCTTCCAATTAATGAAGAGCAGTGCTGGATTTTCTGAGATCTAATGGTGCTTTACTGGAGGGTGGTGCTCATGAAGCAGAATTTTGTGTGGTTTGGGGAAAACAAGAAGACAGAGGAACAAATAATGGCTGTCGAGGTAAAGTTGATGAGACAGTTCTTGTAGAGGAGAAAGAAAAATCCCCATAACAGCCAATGTTTGTTTGGTTTACTACTTATAAGCAACCCCTCCTTGTCCCTTACCCTTTACTGACCAGTATCTTCTGTTCTCTTCAATATAGCCAAGTCCATGGAAAGCCAACAGAAGTGAACATAAACCAGGCTCGCTTTCCTCCAGCCGTGACTCTGCCTTTACCAGTCCAGTGTCTGTAACCAAACCAGCGGTACTGGCGAGTGGCTCAGTCCTCACCTCTCCCAAAGAGGTAAGGGGTTGGGTTTGGGAACAGGGTGGGAACTCTTGTCCCTATCACCTACTATAGCTGCAACATGATAAGGTCCTCTCTGTATATGGTACCTACCTTTGCACCCATGAAGAATGACTTGCTTGTACATTCTTAGCATGTTCTGTCACATCTGATACACCAAAAGAAATAAAAATGTGGCTTACCTGGCTACAAAGCCATTGGTGCTTGAATGTATTAGAGTTTTCCTCAAATATAAAATGCTTTAAATAGTGTTGCATAACGAGACATGCATAGACTTGATGTTATTGGAGTGCAAATACCAAGAACTGATGTAAATAGATAAGTAAACTGATTCCATGTGGTTTTTCAGTATGGGAAAAGAAGTGGAAGGAGAACAATCTGACTCATTTCCTTTCTCTAGGAGCACAACAGCACAAGCAGTGATCTCTGAGGGGGTTGAGAGAGTTTAACATGTGTATATGTGTCTTCAGCTGCAGTGTCTGGTTTTAATTTTGGTGTTGGAAAGAGGTAATGTGCTGAGGTGGAAACTGACTCCCTCTGGTTTTGGTCTGAAGTACAGAGAGAACCTTGGTATATTACTCTGGTAACATTTCAGCAGTAATGGTGACATAACATGTTTTGGCCAGCATTCCTATGCTTTGCTCCATAGTTTGTATACAGGATGCTGGTTTGGACCCTGGAAGTCCATAAAGCTTAATAGAAAAGTGGCACTGAATAACTTTTCTCCTCTGCTCCTCAAGATTTAACAGGTTTGTGAGCATATGTAAAACGAACACAAATGAAAAACAATACTCCAATAGATGACATGTTCATTCAAATGTAACAGTGGGTTGGGGTTTTTTCTAGTTATGCATTTGTCTTGTTCCTTTACAGATCTTGCTTCCAAAATACAGCCTTGTCATCTTTATGATTCTCTGCTTTGCAGGCTTTACTTTACAACAGCCTGTACTTTTATGCTTTAGCCACTGCTGAGCGTATAAGCAGTCATTAAAAAGCAATAGTTAACAAGCATGCGCCTGTCACTGGCAAATAGATCTTACACTCCACTCGTTTCCCTTGCTTTTGTCTGTCCTTAGTCTAAGTCCTTTGTGCTACTGACAGCCTGCACTTTTGTGTAATGCACAGCACAGAATGGACACCTTTGCAGCATAAATATGTAAAGTTCAACAGGCAGATGCTGAGAAGGGCATTCACTTTATATCATACAGCATATCCGTATCATACTGTATGTCAGTAACGCAAGTCATCTCCTCCACCCCCGCCCCTCCAAGGTCTTGTGTGAATCTTTAGTCAGCAAAGGTGTCAGGTACTCATCTGACAACCAGAGGAGGCAGCTGGGATTTCCTCAGAACAAGCAGTACTGCCTTGAATACTTCTTGTATTACCAGTGTCAATCAATTGAACAAAAAGGCTTAAAAATTCCTCCGAACTAAAACTGAACACTTTTTCTTTTTTTTTTTTTCTTTGAATCTGTTGGAGACTTGCAGTATGAAAACACAGGAGCATGGCCAGCAAATACTACTGTAATCCTTGCTCCACAGGCCTGCTGCAAGTAATCTCTGCTTTTTTGTTCCTGAAATGGGGATAATGCCTCTCCTGCAGAAGCGTTGCAAATAGCACCTCTATTCATAAGAGACCACAATGTATTGAAAACTAAAACGATGCCAGCTAGCAGTGGCACTGTGTCCCCACAAACCAGTCTAAAATAAGCAGATTAAGATACAGTCTGAAGTCTTAAAATGATTCAGAATGACTTTTCTGTAAGAGTAGCCATCCCTGTTATGTAGACTGACATCTGAACAAATCTGAGATGATGCATAGTGGTCTCAATAAACTGAGAGCTGCCTTGATGTTTCAGTCAAAGGGATGAACTCACATTTAGAAAAGATGCCCAAAATGCCTACTTGTACCCCTTTCATACTAAAGAGAATGTTACGTAAAACCCCTTCTACAGAAAGCTCTGCATAAAACCAGAATTGAGGTGAAAATAAATTCACTGTCAGGAATCTGTGTTTCTAAACTTTGGCTATAACTGTTTTCCACTAATGTGTAGAAATTAAGGTTTAGTACTTCAGCAGTTTATGAAACATTAAAACAGACACTAGCGAAGAGCTGGAGTATTCCAAATTACCAGAAAACATGTAGTTTTTAGTCTCCTTCGTTTATTGTTACCTTCCATTTCTGAAGCCAAACTAGTTGCTGTGTAAAGAACTTAATTTCAGTACTCTGCTGGCTTTTTATCCTAATACTCACAGTCACTTACCTGTTACAATTGCTGATTTGTTCTTTACTGTGTTGAATTAGGCGAAATCTGAAAAGGCCACCTGAGAGATGTTTACTGTAAAGGATTTCTTTCAGCATGCACTTCCTTGAAAGGCATTATTTCACACGTGTTTCATGTGCAACAGGCATGAGAAATACAAGCAGCTGTTGCTGCCTTGGTTCTGTTTTGCTAAATATTTTAGTTCCCTTGATCTTTGCTCAAAGCCCTATGAGTGTGATAAAAATACTGTACAAAGGAGACTCATTTTGAAGAGCCTGAATTTGCAGCCTTCCCACCCTAGCTTTAAAAAAACCCAAATGGGTGAGAGAAAAACACTACAGGCTTTAGGAAATGTTACTGTATTTTAATATTGAGGAAAAAAATCAAAGCAAGTAAGTGAAGGAAAAGAATAGTTTTGCATGCAAGAGTCTGGTGTCAAGTATCCATATTAATGAATAAATTCCTTTTCTTAGAGTAGCCAGATATGAAATCCACATAAGCAGAAGGTTAAGAAATCAAGAACTTCCACATTACATGCTCTTAGATTTCTTTTGCATGTCCAGTGAAAATGATGGAACAGATTAAATTGAAAGCTCATCTTGGTTATCAATGTTTCTGTTGCAGTATCATGGCTGGGGCACCAGTAATGCACAAACTGTTGTGCCTTACACCTGGTTCACAGCTTCAGAATCATTAAGAAAGCTTAAACACTGTGGAAAAGCATGGGACGTTACCTTGGGTTCATGAATTTAGCTGAGCAGAGTTCCCACAGGCTCCGGGTTTTCTGTGTGTGGCTCCACACTGAACCATCTGGGCTGCGAGTGTACACAGTGAGGAATCAGCAGCACGCTCTCCAGGGAGAATACTGAGGCTGGCTACCTATTTCACATCACTTGTGGTTAGTTAAGGATGTGACCACTCCCTGAAAGGAGATTACAACCCCGTAGCTTGATTTAGGGGTAGAGTCTGTCAGGATGCTTAAGATGCAAATTTGAACTGAGCCTAATTTCCTTAATTTTTGTAGAGTAAGAGTCCTGCATGAGGTTCGTTGCCTTCATACTGTTGTAGGTTCCAGCACTGCTTTAGGGTTACATTGTCAAGGAACAGAATAAACCTACTCATGGCCATGTGAATTGACTCCTTGGAGAAGAAAACATGAGTTGATACTGATAAGTGGGGAGAACAGTGTGCTGAAGAGGGCTCTATCTTTGCAGAAATACAGATTGAAGGTCTCTATATTCTACCTTCCTTGTCTAGAGTCCTTCCAGCACCACCCCTCCCATCGAGATCTGCTCTTCACGCCTGACGAAGCTGATGCGCCGTACCACTGATAAGAAGAGCGAGTTCCTGAAGGCACTGAAAGATGATAGGAATGGGGAGATAACCGAGAACAGAGAATGTGACAAACTGGATGATGTAAGATCTCTGTCCTTACTGTATATGTGATCATTATGCATTTAAGGAGTTGGGTACTGGAGAAGGAAAAAACCAGAGCTGTGTATGTAATTCAGACTCTGGAGGAGAAAAGGAATGACTTCCAGTGGTCTGGCATACATGCCAGCAGCAGTAGTGCACAGCACTGCAATGAAGGGAAATCTGTAACTTGATGAAATACAAATGGGTAAGTCATGAGATGGAAGGGAAGGTCCCAGGTGGTGAAGGTAGTCTAGATTTTTGCAAGGATTTTCTAAGGAGTAGAACAATACCATGTTTTAACATCTTAATTTGCTTTCAAGGTTCCTGCATGTTCAAGGTTCCTGAAGCCACTGATGATGGCTTTGTAATCCAGCACTTACTCCCTTCACACAAAAGTGCAGTCCACCAAACATCATTCATACTGTGTTGTCACAGCCAGGTAGAAGTTGCATTAAACCACTGTCAGTCCAGGCTCTGTAAAAAACACTGACTCAAGGTGAAAGGCTTGGCTTTACTTCCGAAAGCAGAAGCTTGGACTTGGAAATGTGCTATTGGCATGGTCTTTGCAGGCACTCTTTGATGCTCTTATCTTTTATTAGATGGAGAGCAACAGCACACCAGAACCAAAGGAAAACTGGGAAGAGAACTGCCATCAGAATGGCCTTTCTCTCCCTTTGCCAGAGGAGGGGGAAAACCTCTCTCATTCATTGGAAGCAGAACACAGGTGAGTAAATGGCAAAATGAAGTGGCTGGAGTAAAGGAGGATGAATCCTTGGACTGTGTGAGGAGAAGGAAACTATTTCAAAGTACACTCTTTCTGAGAAGCAGCAGTAGCTTTGTGTGCCCTGAATCAGTGTGTGAGCTTCATGACTAGTGCTGGGCTGGGTGGAGTCTCACTGAAATTAAAACAAGAACAGTGATGACAGGGGAGCCAAAACTTTACCATGGTCTGTAATTAAATTCCAGTGCTTCTCTAGTGCCACATCCCTGTGTGTTAATGCTGCCTAGATATTTACCAGCCCACACTGGGAGTTAGCATGAACCTGGTGTGATTCTGGTTGATTCACAAGCAGGTGTCCTAAATGTAATAGTCTGAAAACTGAAGATACACCCTCACACACACACACCACTTTCTGTCTGTGTGTACAACATTCTTGTGCTGCTTTAAATGCTGTAAAAGTAGAGGAGAGTAAAGAAAGTATTTACCTAGTATCTCAGCTTGTATTTCCCTTCCATAAGCAAGCAGTGTGTGAGCAACTGGTGCAAGCAGATAGTAAGTTTTAGGCCATTCTGAGCTGTGATACTGGTTAGATTGCCTCGTGTCCTCCTTCAGCATCCTTGGGTAGAATTTCAAATCTCTGCCTTGCTTTTCTTCTGCCAGGCCAGTTATTTATCCATTGTACAGGAATCCTCATGATTAAATATTTGTAAAAGACATTGAAAAATGTTGGGTAAACACAAAGCATTGTTGAAGTGGTCTCTAATATAGAAGATTCCCTGGTGAATTGGGAGTGATTTAATACAAAACCTTGTGCTTCGTGGACAGAATGTCCTCTCCTTTGCCACTGTTGCCTTGCTTTAATTCCCATGCCTCTTTTTTTCTCCACAAATCAGGTTATTGAAAGAAATGGGATGGCAGGAGTATCCTGAAAATGATGAGAACTACCTTCCCCTCACGGAGGATGAGCTCAAAGAGTTCCAAATCAAATCAGAGCAGGTATGTCCTAAAGCTCTTGCCAGTTGTGACTGCTCTTCTCCCTCTCTCTTCTCATGCACAAATTGTCTGTGGTGTAGTTCTTACGGATATTGGAAAAGACAAAGGGTTGAAGTGAGATTGTAGTGCAGTCAATGACTGCATTATCCATGCAGAGTGGGTGTAGACAGTTAAACATGTAATTTGTGCCCACAGATGGTTAGTGGCAGTCACTCCCCACGCTTCTGCTTGTTTTAAAACTTACTTTCATTCCTACAGCGAAGAAGAAATGGATTTGGGAAGAATGGATTTCTTCAGGGCCGCGGCTCCAGCCTGTTGTTCCACTGGAGAAGCACTTTTAAGACAAAGATTGAGGACTCAGACACAGAAACTAGTAGCAGCGAAACGTCAGATGACGATGCCTGAAAGTGGGCACAAGAAAATTAAAATAAATAAAACCAACCCAATAAACTCAGTTCATAGTTCAACACGTGTTTGGGGTTGTATAAACTAAACAGAGTTTATTCTGTCTCCAGTCTGTTCAGTTTTTTCTTTTGTTGTTGATACTTCATGCACAAGGGAAATAATTGTATCCCAAAGAAGAGAGAAATTGGCTTCTTTAGCTTTTTCTTTTGGTTTTGCCCTAATGCTTAATAGAAGTTTGTGCAGCTAGCAAATTTTGACAAAAATCCCTTGTGGGGCAGTGCACAAGTTCAGTCTTGTAAGCAGGATACAAGTGGCTGACTGATCTTTGCAACAACAAGCTTCTAACAGTGCCGCCCGCATTACACAATGGCGTGCGGCAACAGTGTGCTAAAACAATCATTGTCAATGACAAAATGGCTATTGAAGTTCTAATTATGTTAAATTAATGCTAATAACATGAATATTTTATTTTATTTTATTTTTTTTGGCGGCTCGGGGAGCTTCATCACTTAACCAGGCGTTTGTGGTTTTCTTTTTTTGGGTACAGCTGTAAAATATTTGGATATAGGAATTGTTTGTGTTCTTCTTCTTGCAGCCTTGATATTCAGGGTGGATTGTAAAATATAAATTTTTTGTGAGATTTCAAAGATTAAGATTATTTTGATAACATTATTTACAGATTTAAAAAAGTGACTATCACATTGAGTCTGTATGAGGGGGAAAAACTACTGCATCAAAAATAACTAACTTGGAATAAATATTTTGCATCAGTTTGCCAATTCTAATTGTCTTTCTTATGTAAGAAAAGCCTTCCTGTAAAGGGACTTGCAACTTTTGGGGATTTAATAGCACTGGGGATAAATAGTTTCTTTTCCCACTGTATTTTTCCACTTGGCAAACATCGCTGTAGCACTCAGACTGCAGAAGCTAAACTCTCCCTTTAAGATGGGAGAGAGAGAACAATGCTGAGATATGATAGCCCATGGTTGGTTGGTTGGTTTTTGGTTTTGTTTTTTTTTTTTTTTCTTTAATGAAAATCATTCAAATTATCTTCTACTAAAGCAGTTTGCTTCTTTTTTTCTGCTTCATACAAAATGGTGAAGCTCGACTGGTCGGTGTCACTTGTTCCTAGTGCAATGCTGCTGTTTCTGTTCACAACGTGGCAAGGGAATGTCTGAATCCAAAGCTGTTTTCATTGAAATCTTTTTTAAAACTTCATGAAAACATTTCTATTAGATTAAAAAGGATTTTACAAACAACTCAGTTGTGGCCTAAGCTATTTTAGTGTCTGTTTTAAGTTCAGCTGCTACACAATAGTTTTGGATTGGAAAGCATCCGCATGGTTGTGCACTGTTTGCAAGTGGGTTGGAGGGAAGTACTCGGGTCTCGCTGACCTGAGAGGATTTCTCAATCCGCTGCTGACCAGGCAGACAGGACAGATGTGTAATGGAATGGGAATGTTTACTTGTGAATCTTTGCATCTGGACTCAAGGGAACAGTCGGGGACACCAGGTCTAACTTTGCTCTTTGTGCCTCCAGCTCCTGCGGACACTGGAGCTCAGGGGTCATTCTTCATCACTGGAAGCTGAGCTCTGGTCCCTGGGGCCTTTCCCTTGGGAAGTGCTTGGGCTTCTCTTAAGGTACTTCACAGATTGCCTGAAGGTCCTATCACTTTGCTCCTATTGAACACGGGTTTTGTCTGGAGAAGTTTATCCGGTTTTAAAAATGTAACTACCTCCATTTAAGTGAAAAACTCTGAAAGGTATTTGTGGTGGTGTCAAGAAATGGGGTAAGTTTAAAAACTTCACATCAAATCCATGCTGACAGACACTTGTAGTGGGTGAACTAGAGTGCTGAACAACTGCCTGGAGTAGGGAATTGCCGGGTTGGGGGGACAGCACAGTGGGGCGTGTGTGTAATGAGAGCTTTGTGTGTTTAGTGCTAAACTCTTCCTTCAACTGCTGTGCACCTGCCCTCCGATGGGATGTTCATGGTTTAAATGTCAGTGAAACTTCCAGAGTTACTGGTTGCCTCTGGGAGAGCCTCACTGAAATCCCCCCACACCAAACAGCAGCCTTTTCTTGAGCAAATCACTAGGTTTCACTGAGTCATAGAAGGGGCTGGGTTGGAAGGGACCTTAAAGCTTAAACGGGTCCAAGCCCATGCCACGGGCAGGGACACCTTCTGATAGGGCAGGTTGCTCCAAGCCCCTGTGTCCAACCTGGCCTTGAACACTGCCAGGGATGGGGCAGCCACAGCTCCTCTGGGCACCGTGTGCCAGCGCCTCAGCACCCTCACAGGGAAGAAGTTCATGTAATCTAAATCACAGTGGGAGGGTGACCAGCACCCTGAGAAGACCTGGGGGTGCTCAGAGCAGAGCATGGGGCGAGGACTGAAGGAGGGGAGGGGCTCTGGGCATGCCTGTGGCCATGAAAAGGGGGCGGGGGCTGGACGTAGCCGATCACCTTGGTGCGGAGGAGCTTGAAGACTGCGGATTGCTGCTGCGAGCTGCTGCTGGGAGGAAAAGGGGCACCCCAGGGCCGGCACGGCTGGCAGCAAGTGCTCTGTACCCACCGAAGGGAGAGCGCTGTGGGGACGGGGCCTCCCCATCCTGTTGCTGTTCATTTCTCAAGCGGCCGAGCAACATTTTCCCCCTTTCCAGTGCCGGAGGCGCGAGCAGCGGAGCGGGGCAGGCTGAGGGTGCGGC
>NW_009934394.1:0-9442 GCF_000696875.1 Nestor notabilis
ACCAACATTAAAAAATGTGGCTATTGAAAAATATTTAAAGTTGTATTTTCATAACCCGTATTTAGTAGTATTTATTGTTAAAGGTCAGCCTTATATTTATATATATATAGTAGTTTTTATCAATATAGAAGCATTTAATGAGATACAAAGTGTATCTGTTTCAACAGACACACATAAATATATAGATGCATACAGAGCTTTCTATATAGCTGTAGATCCATATTGGTTTAAATTGGATAACCACACTGTATGCAGTCACTGCATGTATTTAGCAGCATTTACTATGGTTATATTTTTTTATACATACACACTATATTTGCTATAATACACATCACACCCCATATCATTAGAATTTACTAATTGAATATGGCTTTAAGACATATATTTTTTAAAGTTTTTATTGTTTTAAAGGGGTTTTTTTTATGATAAATACTGTGTATTATGCACACAATTTGTCATAATACATCCATATGCCTGCACACTCTGTGTATCTAGATGTCTGTATACTGTTGCATATACAGCTATAAGTAATATATATATTCATACGGCATACTTAACAGGCTTTAATAATCTAGGTTTATATTCATGTGTCTATAGTTATATATTTTACTGTTATAAAGGTCTGTGTTTAATAGCCATTATGCATTATGCACAATGTATGTTTGTTACACCACACAGATGCATGTGCAAGTGCTCATACACACGCACACATGTGCACAGCCCTTACTCTCACTGTGTCTATTCATACAGCAATTTAACAATTGTGTTTCCATATAGCATATGGAACAATTAATAAGTTTTTAATTATTTTAACACAAAGGTGCATATAAAAATGTAGCTTAATTTCCATGATGTTATGGCTGAGTTGTTGGGGTGAAAGAAGGAGAGCCTACCAAATGTGCAAGGCCCCCCAACTGCCCTACCGAGTGAGCTAGTCATTACAATTTAAAAAGTCAAGACGAATGTGGTGTTGTGGGTGTCCGAGCAGTGTCACGCACATTATTGCAAGCAGAAGCCAACGCAGGGCGGACGTGTCTTGCTGGAATCCAGCGGGTGCCATTTGCACCGGTTAAATGGTGTTTTCTTATGAAGAAGCCACTGTCCTTTAATACATCCAAGAAGTCACTTCAGAAACTTTTGAAATACCCATAATGCATAGCAATGAATATTATAATATGTAAAAGTTTTATTAATTTTAAGTTGATTAGATGAAAGAGGATTCTTACTGGCTTTTGTTAGCATAAAACATTCAATAAATTTACATTATTCTGCATCTCTTCATTACTCTTTATTGTAAACAATTTATTGAAAAAATGTGCTAAATAAATTAACCTTTAATCTGTCATAGACTAAGCACTGGCACTGAGCACATAATATTGATTATATTTTGTCATGTAACCTTAAAGACTGAAATGAAATAATGTTCTGACAGTTGTTCAGAATACTTAAATCGGTTATTATTGATTCCTCTTATTAATTATTTACAGGATCTTAGGTACTAGTTGAATATCCATAGAAATAACAAAAAAATTTGGATGCTTCCTAGGAGGCTATCTTCTCTTCCTCCCCTTCTTCCTTTTAAATAAAAAATACAGCTTTCATTGTTTGTTATTCCTTTGTATTGAAAGTTGGACACATTCAGTCCAGTAACAGAAAAATAAACCATGAATAATTAATACTACCAATCTCAGTTGCTTTATATTGCTGAATAAAGTAAATGCACATAGATTTCTGATGATCACCAGTGTTAATATGTTTTTAGAAGACTCAGTGTGATTTGGGAAGAAGCAAAAGGCCGGTGTAAAGTGAGTGAACATAGTTAGCGTTTACAGGCTGTGCATTTTTATTTAAAAAATCAAATCACTGTTGGCAAATAATTCATGCGTCTTAAAAATCCTCCTCCAGAAATGGATAGTATATGAAGAAGAAAAATGCTGTTTGTGTTAATTTTCTCATTACATTATGTATGTTACCCATAAACAGTGACCAGGATTCAGGGTCTTACGTATTCTGGTACCCCTTTCTGGAATATTATGTGGTACTGTGTATATTTCACACAGGGATAGTTTCAAGGCCATCAGATGGGAAGGAAATGAAGAGAGTAAGTAGCAACACATTCTACATGACAGTCTTGTGAGCTGCCATCCAGCTTAGCTGCATACTGGTTGATCTCCTTTTATGAGTACAGCCCTTGATTTTTGTCTTTTTCAGCCACCCAGGTCTGAAAAACAGCTATGCCAGTGATCTATAAACTCCTGACCCAACGTCCACTGTTCATAGCACTTTTGCAGAGTCAAAGGCATTTAGGCTGATTTTTGCCTTAAAAGGATTCAGACATGACTTGCTGAAATAAAAGAAATCGAATCAATAATCTGTAGAAGGACCGGTTACACATCCTGGAAGCCTATAATTACCTAAATAGACTGAATAAATAAGAAAATGACAAGCATTAACTCCTAATGGTCTTTGAATTAACAAAGTCTTGACAAGAGTATTAAAAATAAACCCTAACTTTAAAAAATATATACTCCTGATGCTCCTCAATTCTTGTATTTCAAAGCTCTCTAGAAAAAAAGTCAGAGCCTTTATCCCATTTTAAAGACTGAGGAAAGGGTAAGAAGAGACAGAAAACAAAAAGTGATACAATCTTCTGAGATTTAAAAAAGTAATTATTTAAGATCTAATACAATAGAATAATATCTATTTGTTCTATGTTGATAAATAGATGAACCTAAATTCTATATGAATATTCCTCTATCTTTGTACTCGGGACTTTTTTTAATCGGCTGATTGCTTGCTTGGTTAGTTTTACACATATTTAGCAGTAGTTAATTAGGGTCTTGAAAATGCCTAGTTATGTCCCCCTCTCCCCAAATATCAAATTGATTTTTGAATAAAGAATTCAGATCCTTTCTAGAGATCCTTGTTTGCTTGCTTGGGGTCTTCCTTATTCTTTAGTCATCAAGGTTAGTGCACCTTCATTACTTTCAGCTTCACTTTATGTATGTCAAAAAGCACTTTTGATGGGATATATCTTTATGACAGCTATTATGCCTTTTCATAAAAAAGAAAATCTGTTCTGACTACCTTCAGTGTCTGACTTCCTCTTAAATAGTTGGCATCTCGGGTGAAATTTGTTTACTCTCTGGAATGTCGTATTAGAATCTTTCCTAGCCAACAGAAAGAATAAGTGTCTCATGATGGCAATTTATCTCAGTCTAAATGAATACCCTAAATAGATCAGATGAGGCCTCTGGAGAAGACTATAAGACAATTCCAAGGTGATATTTGAGACCATAGATTTAGACATCTGTGTTTTAGAGCTAACTGTCTTTTAGATGTTTGAGGTTTGTTGATACAACATTCACCTCTGCTATTTGTCCCTCTTAATAGATAGTTAATATGAGACACTCCGATTGTCTTCAGAAGTACTAATTTCCATTGACTACATAGGCACTTACTTTCAGAAGATGCATTTATTCTACCTGATATAATTAAGTAGTCTCTCAAAAATATAAGTACAATTTTTCCTCTGTGCATGTGTGTGCATGTGTATTTTCGCATGTGTGCTTATAGAGAAAGTGA
This sequence comes from Nestor notabilis, assembly GCF_000696875.1. Classification (NCBI taxonomy): domain Eukaryota; kingdom Metazoa; phylum Chordata; class Aves; order Psittaciformes; family Psittacidae; genus Nestor; species Nestor notabilis. The sequence goes on from NW_009934394.1 coordinate 3,586, forward strand.
CTAATACATTGAGTATTTCATTGTAACTTCAATAACATATGTAAAGAATTAATTGCAATGAAATGTAAGTAGTAATTTTCATTAAAAATGGAAGCCCTATATAATCAGTATTTTTATTAGTTTTCAAAAGTAATATTTATAATGAAGCATAACTTATGACCTAATCAGTAAAATAAATAGTGTAAATTCCTATGACTGTATTTGTCAGTACTTCACAGCTCTTGTGTTTTTCTTCCCTTAATACCTAAGGTATGTAGAAAAGCTAATTGTCAGCTGATTGCTCTTCATTAAGCTGGGGAGTTGGAACGAGGGAGTGTTGGGGGCTGGACATGTCAGGAAAGTATATTTTGAGGTAGAATCTGGTTTACATCGCAAATGATAATAAAAAAAGGAAACAGTTTCAAGAATATTAAAAGATACTGTGACTTGTCGAAGTATTTTGTACATGAATACAAAGGAGAAGAAAGATCTAGTAATATGGAAAGTGAATCTAAAGTGATTCAGTAATAAAAAGTGAATCAATAATGATAAAAATAAAAAAACTTCCTCCAGATAATTCAGGGATAACCTGAATGTGTTTTAATGAAGTAATTGAACTAAAAATTGTCTTTCCTCCTCTTATAATCTCAAAAGCCCTACACAGAAATTTAGTCGATTTCTTTCGCATGATTATTGAAACCTAACATTTTACCATCAGCACCTTAAATGGTACTGAATGATTGATCTAAATTAAGAGAAATGGAGTATGTTATTTCGTGAGTACAGAATTATTTTGGTAAGGATATTAGCATTTTTTGTTGAACAACTGTAAATTTGACTAGTGAAAATAATATATAAAATACACTTGCTTACAAAAAATATAACTAATAATTTAGTTATACTTTGTTGCAATAAAAATCACAATACTCAGCTGAATATGGCACATCAGGAGTCCATAAAGTAGAAGAGTACTAATATTTCATTTTACCAAAGAAACTAAAGATTCATGGAGACTATTATGCCCCATGCAATGCTCCAGATTGAATGACTAGCACATTCTTTAAGGTCACACAAGAGCTAGTCAGCTGACAAAATTTAGTTGTCTGTTTAACAGTGACAACAATTTCTGAACGTCTCTGACTCTACTGATTGCAAATGTATTCATTGGCTACAGCATGAGATTACATGGCTAATTCATCTAGCACACCTGAGTTTGATGTCTGAATCTGGAGTTGATCCCACCTTAACTGTGGTTTGTTTTTTTTTTTTTCAAAACAATTTCACATTTTTGTGACATTCTACAGTTTTAGTTTACATGACACAAACATTATCTGCTCACTTTTTACAGTGGTTAACATTGAGCATTACAGATGGAAAAATCGTATGTTTTTAGAAAGAATTTCCAAACATATTTGAGAAAGAGTATGTAAGCCTTACTTTTATTGTCTGTAACGTACAATTTATTAGTAAAGTATTTTCTATATTGGCAGTTCTGACAGTTCAAATTATTCTCTAAATTCTGAAAAAATATAATTTTTTTTTTTAATGTCTTTAATTCCAGCTTTCTGTCTACAAACCTATAAAATGTAAAGGTTATAGTGTGTCAGCATTTTGGGTAGGCATATAAATGCTATTGAAATCAATTGGCATTTTACAGCAAAATCAGTTGTGGGACAATGGAAGTTAGTGCACATTAAATACACTATATGAATTTATATGACAATGGTTACTGTTCACTGATTATCCATAGATTTTTTTTGAATTTGGAATGAACAGACTCTCACTCACAAAAGCACATACCAAATTGCATGCCGAAGTCTGTATTCACAAAAGAGCATTATTTTGTTAGGTTCCAACATTAATTTTGTTTTGTAAATGTGCTTCAGGTTGGTACATTAGTTTCTAGGCTGTGTCAAAATCTACATGGTAGCTTAGTGTTTGCATATGACTGGAGCAGCATGGTCTTGAGATTCCACTTTTGATCCACACCTTGTATCCATGTTTCTCCTCCCATGGAGTTTATTTCGTTTGAAGTGACACACCTGTCAAACAGCACAGAAGTAAATAAGCTTATTTACCCTGCAACTAAAGACGTAATACACCATATGAAAAAAAGCAAATCCATGTTTGTACTGGGTTCAGCTACAGCAGTCATTTTTTCTCCTTCTTAGTAGCTGGTGCAGTGCTATGTTTTTGACTTTCAGCCTGGGGACAATGCTGGTAACACCTATGTTTTCAGTTGTTGCTAAGTAATGTTTACTCTGACCAAGGACTTTCTCAGTCTCATGCTCTGCCAGGGAGAAGGGAAAGCCATGAGGAAGCAGAGACAGGACACCTGACCCAAACTGGCCAAAGGGGTATTCCATACCACAGCACATCATGCCCAGTATATAAACTGGGGGGAGTTACCCGGAAGGCCCAGATCACTGCTCGGGTTGGACTGGGTATCGGTCAGTGGGTGGTGAGCAATTGTATCCTCTCCCCTTGTTATTTCCCTTATCGTTATTATTATTAGTGGTAGCACTAGTGGTGATTTTGTAGTATACCTTAGTTACTGGGCTGTTCTTATCTCAACCCATGAGAGTTACATTCCTCCGATTCTCGTTCCCATCCCTCAAGGAGTGGGGGAGGAACAAAAAGGGGAGTGAGTGAGCGGCTGTGTGGTTCCGAGTTACCGGCTGGCCTTAAACCACGACAATATTAAAATCTAAAGATTTTGGTATTGAAAATATCAGCATAGTCACTTTCTAAAACTTTGTTTAGAAGTGACAGTTAAAATTTGAAAGCTGTAACTGTGAGACTGTGGGAAGCTGAGCAAGAGCAGTTAACTCTCATCCATTTGAATATATACAAAAAAGGTTTAGAATATTTAGAACAGCCATTTAGCTCAGCTAAACTGAAAGCTATTAAGTGTCATGATTCAGCCACAGCAGGTTACACAGAGACACTGAATGATTGTCCAGGCAACGTGAAATGGGTTTTAAATCACTGGGAATCAAAAGTGGAATGCTCAAGCAGGGAAGGACTGATTTCACTTGAGGTGTAACAGCTGCTTCCTTTTGGGGCTCGTTTGCTATCTCTCAGCTTTTTAGGTCAAGAGTATATTACTGCTTCTCTCTTCTTATGAAAACGCAGGTGATTTAACCTGAGTTTTTCAGCTACTCACAGGAAGGGAGTGGGGCAGGATTACTCATGCAGTCAGCAAAATTGTCAGGAAAAAAACTGAATACTGCAGTGTCAGAGTTAAGACAAAACTGATAGTGCAGAGACTAAATGGACCCAAATACCAAAAATATTTTAATCACAGAAATGTGCACAAATTACTAATTACATGACTTTGCTATCCCTTGAGGGATGATGGCTCTCCCCAGGGGAAAGTCAGGCAGCTCATTGCAGCAGTCACAGTTGTAAAGGCACTGTCCTGGGCCTGGGATATCCTCTGGATGTCATTTTGGTGTCCCCTTCTGCAGCCCTGTCAGTTCTGCCTCACGTTTTCTCCCACCACCCTTGGAGTCTTTTGTCTTCAAAATCTCTCCATCCGTGTGTCTCCAACAGTACCTCTCAGAGCTACTCCCCACGTGTCTTGCCAAGACCCTCTCCCCAGATATCTCCCAAGAGTCTGATTATGTGATTATCTTTGTCCCTGGAATAAAATCCTATCTCACCTGAGTCAGGGTCTTCAATTAAAATCTTAATTTCACTCTGCTGAGCTGTAATGTTCTACTTTATTACTGACTAACTATGGCTGTCCACAGCTGCAGATACATGTCATTCTTTGTGACATTTTAAATTATCTTCTTTATTCAGAGCTAGATAGAAAACTGAGAGCCAAATCTAGTTGAAAGCTGCTATGGCAGCCCAGTGTGGTTTGGGGATTCAGTTTCATTTCTGAATTTTGCCAAATTGATTATTTTCCATCTAATTTCAGTTATTTTAATAATTCTAGGAATAAAAAAATGAATATTGCAACTCTGCTGAATAACAGAAGAGGGATAAACTGTAGCTGCCATTGCATTTTATATTTTAAAATAAATTTCATAATCTAAATGAGAATTATGGTGTCTGTTATTCCATAACTACTACTGCTAAACTCATCTTAAAATTTTATTCTGTATTACAATGTTACTTAGTGTTAACAAGGAGAAATATTAGAAGTTTTGGTTGGGGTTTTTTTTATGGCATCTAAAATCTTTTCTTGGATTTACACCTTACAAATTTAGGATTTTTTTCAGATGTCAGAAGACATGGAAAGAATTTTGGAATTGGAAATTAATTATCTGAAATTAATTATTGGAATCTGAAATTATTATCTGAAATTAACAAGACAGCAATATGAATGACTGATCAAATGTATACTTCTTTTTTTGATCAAGGACACTTTTTATCAAAGGCACCATATATTAGATTATGTTCAGATATAATTTAAAAAGAGAGAAGAAATATAAACATGGTTGATTCAAAGAACTTTTCCTTAAACTTCCACATTTCATGAGGTCTATTTTGAATTCTACTTAAATTTAATTATTTATAACTTTGATCTATAATTGCGCACACAGAAGTACTGTTTTTACAAGAGTGAAAAGCGTTGACTGGTAAAAGTTGCTGAAAATATTTGCTAGAAGATACAGTTCTGCCATGTGTGATGCATAATCTCCCAGAATACTTTTATGAATGCATAATTTGATATCCCAAGAGAAATTATTCCATGTATTATTAATTCATATGATAGTATCGTCAGTCACCTACATTAATTTCAACATCCTGCACTATGATAAATGTGCATGTGTGTGTGCATACATGCTATTTTTCAGCATCCAATGTTTCTCCTTTCAGTAATATTTGAAAGCATGTACAAAATATTGCATTCAGAATCAGGCTCAAAAGAGTGAGGATTCTTTCAAAATCAGAGCTTGTTCCTAAGCACAACAAAACAAATGATAGATGTTAAAGATACTTAAGTAAAATTTATGTTTAGTTTCTGCAGAGTGATATAGAAAAATACTGTCAAACTTGTTTAGTCATTTGAAAATACTTTAGACCCTAAAACTGAAGATCATGTGCATACATGTATTTATAGCTGCAAATGTCTAGATAAAATACAAAACAAATGCAAAAGATGTATTCAATGTATTCAATGGACTTAGAACAAGCTGTACTTCGCATTTTTTAGGTCTTTGCTGTGTTATTTCAGTTACTTCAGTTAAAATCATAGGCTTTAGAATAAAATTCCAAGGAGAACATTTCCTAAAAGAGCAGGACACCTGGAGTTAAATTTCTACAGTTGCATTCTTCACATGCCAGGAGATTACCAGTCACCAAAACATCAGAGTTTTTGTTTTCAAATATGTCCTTCATATCTCCCACTGAAACCAGGCATTGTGTGGCTATGAGTGCCAGAGACATAGCAAGAGAGGTAGAACAGATTACAGAAGAGCTGATCACATTCAGTGTTGTAGCTAAAACAGTGGTCTGTTGTGTATATAAGGTAGAAGTAGACTAAGCAAGATTAAACCAAGATTTGTGTATTTTACACCTAGACATAAGTAAACTAAAACACCACATTAAGCATTTCGTAACACTGTAACATGATCTGTGGGAGATACGTCGCATCCCTGGAAGTGTTCAGTGCCAGGCTGGATGGGGTTTTGAGCAACCTGGTCTAATGGAAGGTGCCCCTGCCTGTGGCACGGGGGTTGGAACTAGGTGGTCTTTAAGGTCCATTACAACCCAAACTATTCTATGATTCTACGATATGTAATATCAGCAGTATGTAAAAAGTTACTGCAGAGAAGACTTGCAGCATAGGTCTACAAGCAGGGTTCAGGGAAATACATGCAAATAATAAAAATCTGAGAGAGAAAAACACAGTGAGCAGGAA
>NW_009934394.1:9473-13758 GCF_000696875.1 Nestor notabilis
GGCAAATGATAGCAAGTCCAGGTCCTAGGAGATCATCTTTGTCATTAGCAGCAAAGATTGCCTCTTTTTATTGAAGACAGAGTTGAGGAACATGAAACATCAGTGAAGAGAGGGGGACTAAGACAACCAAGGGCTGTAGCTGCCGATTTGACCTATACAGCATCAGCTTCATGTTGTTGCCAAAATAAGTTCTAACTGTAAGGACTCATATATATAGTAATAACAATTCGTAATGAGTAAGAACTAAGATAAGCAATTTTTACTGTTAATGAATAGAAGCCAAATAAGTTGTTATCCTGAAGGTTAAAACTTGCCTCATCTGTCAATCAATTCCATCATAGTGATTTCTAATTTCCTAACTGAACATATATGTAAGTTATATGCATATATTACGCAACCATATATGTAAAATGTATGCACACTTATTATATGTACACATTTCACTTTTGCAACATACATTCAGTTGTTAACAATTTCCTTGTCATTTTAGAGACCAGACTGGGAAGAATCCAAGTTCGAGTACAGCCCTTTTCGCATATAGCCCTAAAGTTACAACAGATGAGTAGAGACATGGTCACCTCCATCTATTTGCATTCAACACTGTATTAGGTAGCGTTCAATTACATAACAAACCCAGGGTCTTACAAAGCAACTGTTGTCCTGCTTTCTGTCTTCCACACGGCCGAGGTGAACATCTAAAACTGTCTCAATGAAGATATTGATGCTACTATAGCTCTACTTCAGGTATCCAAATAAACTTCTGTTTGAAATCTCAGCTCTTCAGGTGTGCTATGTGTCACCTTTCTCTAGAAATACTGTTAAGGCAAAAAGGGAACACACCATTAATATGAATAATTGACTATTAGTCTAATCAGTCTTATAACAGTGTTTTAGTCCAAGTTATATAATTAGTGCAGGAAAACCTCACTAACATCAATACAGTTGAATTCGTTACACCGAAACAACTTCTTTGTATCTACTCCTTCTCCCTGGTGTTATATTCACCTTTTCAGTGTCCCTTTGGGTCCATAACTTTCCTAAAGAAAACATGTGGAGAGGATTGAGGGTGGTGAGGCACTGGAACAGGTTGCCCAAGGAAGTGGTGAATGCTCCACCCCTGGCAGTGTTCAAGGCCAGGCTGGACGAAGCCTTGGGCAACATGGTCTAGTGTGAGGTGCCCCTGCCCATGGCAGGGGGTTGGAACTAGATGATCTTAAGGTCCTTCCCAACCCTAACCATTCTATGATTCTATAATTCAGCTGACCTGCTGGGCTACTGTTTGTTGCACTTCAGGGTGTCAGAATTTTAACAGATTTGTTATTTGTGTATCTTCAGCTACAGTAATTTTGTGTTTTAGCGAAAGCAACAGTACTGCAGCTCCTTGTTTTATAGTCAATGGAGAAAAATATCTGTCTTGAGAAATTGATAATGATCTTAAACCAACTGTCTGCTTCGCACCACATGAACCAGAATTTGAAAGCATCTGTTTACATTGATTTAAAAAGGGAAATAAACTGAAGAGCTTAGAGTTAGACACCTAATTTTTAGATATTTAAAGTTAACATGAATATAATTTTTAGTTTTGAATTGCCTTATATCAGGTAATTTTAAATTATTTGTTTCAAGCTTTTGTATATTTTTAACATACGTTACATATATGAGCGCTATGTTATAGGAACACTGTCTACTCAGCATTTTTCAGTTGAAGATTTCAATATCTTTCTAAAAACTGTACTTTATGATATAGTTTGTCTTGTGCTAGTGGTTACTTTACATTACCACAATTCTCCTTTTTGGTCCAAAAAAGTCTAAAAGTATTAATCCATTTACAATAGTGAAAAACATTGCTGCTGCTATTCATGTAGAAAGCAATAGACTAATAAGAAACAAAAATTCTACATTGCCATAATGAAAACCCAAACTAAATAATAATATGTAGTTAGACCCATTCCTATTACAGACTTATTTTTCCTCCAGATCTGCTTTCTTCCAGTATTTATTATTTTTTTTTTTAGATAGAAATGACATAAACCTGAAGTATTCACAGTTATTTTCTTGAAGGGCACAGGGGTGAAGCAAATTAATAATATATTGGTAATATACATGTATACTATATTTCCAATGTACACCTATACTATGTTGGCATCAAACATGAACCGAAGACATTTTTCCTAGTCAGTACATAAATCATGTATCATAAAATCTAGTTAAGTGTCTGCCAGCAATGAAAAAGTGTGATTTAATGGCGAAACTCTGAGAAAGTATGTCTCTACTGCAATCTTACCCTTCTTCTAAAACAGAAACTTGATACACATCTTGATATATCATACTGTGATTTAAACCTGGTAACTGTATGAACACTGGAACTGTCTCATCTAACAAATACAAGATTGGTTTGCCTTGACTAATTTTATTTCCTGAAATATTGTGATCAGCCTCCACCAAGATAAAATCCCATCTTCATACCTTTTTTAAATGTTCTTCATGTGATGTGTTTATTACTTACAGAAATTATGAAAGAGCTAGTTTGATGGTGTGAAAGACCTCCAGGTAATCATTACCAATCTGAAATCTATACTGACTTTTAGAATTTTTTATTTATATTGGGATTTGTTTGACATTTCAGGACTCTTAAGTGTAATATAGCCCATACAACATCTGATACAACAAGTTCTTAGTTTTGTTTTGGGTTTTTTTGTAACAGAATTGTTCTTGTGTTCCAAAATAAACTGATAGTTTACTTCCTATCAGTCAGGTGCAAATACAGCTGAAATATACACTGAAACACACTTCCGTGTTTTTGTATCTAAAGGTAGAAACTGCTCAAAGAAGTAGAACGCTTCATAAGGAGGCATCAGGAATCATCAAACAACCTGAATTCATATATATTGCTTCGTCCTGAGAAAAGTTTGGGTAGACTGGATTCTGGACTTACTGATAGGTGAAGAAAGCTTAAAATTGTAGGAAATAAATGTTGGGTTTGTTGTGTTATTTCTGCCGCAGTCATGGAAAGGGGATTTTGTATATTATTTATCATATATAGTACTGCATAAAAAAACCCTCATACCACAACCAAGTCCTTCTACTTGGAACAAGTTAGGTAATTCTTTGAGTAAAAAACAAAAACAAAACCAAACAAGCAAGGAAATGAACAGCAACAACAACAACAACAAAGCTTACTCAATTTACTTCCTCATATTAATTGTCTTTGAATACAATTAGTTTTTTACCTCTCCCTATGTATTTTCTAATTTGGCTAGTAAAAATAACAGGGAATTTCACTGCCCTCCTTATTTGTGTTGATAATACATTGAAAGACCTAATTCTGTGAGGAACTAATAGTGATGCTTTTGCACTTTTATTATTATAAAAAAACATGGTCTCCTTTGTCTTTTACAGTGACTTAAGAAATATAATCATGTAGAGTACTGCATTTTTTTCTTCTTATCCTCAGAGGGAGTAGAGTAGTTATAATCTCATTATTTCTGTAGGATGGCTGTAAGTATATATGTAATATTCATGTGAATTTTACTGAAGTAGAAGAATATATTTGAATAATCTCATTTTCCCTGCTATATGTTTGTAGGATTATGTATATAAAAATTCTATGACCACTCTTGGTGATAAGATACTTACTATTGAAGCTTGCAAGCTTGTGCTTTTAACGAGGTTTGAATTAGACAAAAGAATCAAAATTTATCATCAGCCATGTCAATGCAGGAGAATTTATTGTTGCTGCACAAATATAACTGTTTTTTTTTTTTTTTAAATCACATTCCTAGTTTCAGTCATTAGCTAGAATATGAAGAGCTAGAAGCTGATAATGAATATTACTTAATTTTTTCCTGGTTATGTTTATATGTCCCATGTACATCAGTATACAAAATGCATAGAAAATTTTATCTTAGATTCATTATTGTTTCTGTTACAGGAAAAATTGGTAATTTGCTCTCAAAGAATACTTCATTTAACAAATCAGAAAATATTTCAGAGCTAAAGTTAGTAAATCTAGTTGCCAGTAGTTACTGCTTGTTTATTCATGGACACTTTTACTGTCTGCTGTCTTTGTACATGTATGGTGTCAACAGTATGATCTCAGAAACCCTAGTAATAACATATTCAAGATCCTGAGATGCTAGTTTTTCCCTCAAATAGCATAAATAGATTTGAGTTTGATGACAGATTTATCTAGATTTATTCTCTACAAGACACATGTATGCCTGTGAAACATCACTGACACAAAATCACATCTTAGAATCATAGAATCATAGAATTATAGAATAGT
>NW_009934395.1:0-208 GCF_000696875.1 Nestor notabilis
CACATCTGGATATAGGGCCACCATGTCTGGATTTGGAGTGGGCACGTTCAGACTTGGGGTCTTCACATCTGGATTCAGGGTCTCTGCGTCTGGATTCGGGGTCTCCACATCTGCATTCAGGGCCTTCACATCTGGCTGTGGGGCTACCATGTCCGGACCTGGGGCCTTCCCATCTGGATTCGGGCTCTCCACATCTGGATTCGGGGTC
>NW_009934396.1:0-329 GCF_000696875.1 Nestor notabilis
GCTCGGGCAGTGCCCGGCTGCGCCTCCCCAGCCCGCTCTTCAACCCGGTGATCTCTGTGTCTAGAAAAGAAAGAAAGAAGCGGCTTCGAAGGCAGAGAAGAAGCTGAAAACAGAGGCCAAGCCTTCAAAGGTGCCAGAAGAAGCAGGGGGACAAGGTGGTGAGGAGGGGACCATGTTCCAGGTACGGAGGGCAGGGAGCTGCTCTTCCTCCTTCTCTTCGTACCCACCTTCCCTCTATCCCTTGTAGCAGAGCATTGGTGGCAGCCGGGGGCCCTTCACTGCTCTTGGGTGGCCCAAGGCAGCAGCGCGTGGCTTTGGCGCGGTGTAAC
>NW_009934396.1:340-5235 GCF_000696875.1 Nestor notabilis
CGGGTTGAACACGTCTCTGTGTCAGTGCAGATTGGGAACACGCGCTATGTCAGAGTGTCCTGCTTCAAGGGGAAGGTCCTTGTGGACATCAGGGAGTTCTACGCTGACAAGGATGGAGACATGAAGCCGGGGAGGAAAGGTACTGGTGATGTTTTGGGTGTTTTCCCTTGGTTTATAATGGTGGAGCTGTGCTTGGCAGGGAGAGCCCCCCAGAAGTAAATCCACTCCTCCCAGTTGAGGTGGGGACAGGAAGGAGAAGACCCTTCTAGGTCCCAGCCAGGACACTCCAGTGCTGCTGTGCTAAGTGTTCCTTATCCTTTAGGCATGTGCTATAGAGGCACCACTACCTGAGTGGGTGATGGAAGTGAAGGGAAGACACGTTTTCCTCTGGAGCTGAGGAGTTAAGGCTCAACTTAGGCCTTTGACACTTGCCTCGTAGCTCTCAGGCCCTGGGCTCTCTTTGCCTGTCCTGGGTGTTGTGCCCAATAGAGATTGGGTTGACGTGGGCTTTCCTGAGGAACCTTTTGGTCCTTGCTAGAGGTTTGCGTGTCAGGGCAGGCAAACCTGCTTCAGCTTAGTTTGCTTCATACCCACTGAGCGTGGTTTTCCTTCCAGAAATGAGTTTCCTTCGGAGAAGTTACAAGTCTAAATTGCTCCCTTAGAGGGAACTGTGTAGCCTCTCATGCAAATGGGAAGCAAAGCCCTCCAGCTCTTCTGTGCCGTTGGGAGCAGGGAAGGAAAGGAGCCTTGTGGACTCCTTCCAAGCTGGGAAAAGCACACCCACGATGTAAGACACAAGATCTGTCAGTTAAAACAGAGATGATGAGGAAATGGTGCTTTTCAGTGAAATATTGCCTCTGCTTTCGCAAGAGCTCTTGGGCCCTGATCTTTATCTAGAGAATTTAATAAAGCTCTGACCCCACTTCTTTCATGTGATTCTTAACCAAGCCAAAAGGAACACGTTGACATCTGGCTGGAACACACACAGCAGCATTCCACTGCTGCATTGGCTTTGTATAGGAGAGGGACAGCACATCAAGGTCTCTGCTGGACCTCCGGAGGAGCCAGTTCTTCTCTAGTGTTTGAGCCACAGGAGTGATTTCTGGTTAGCAGCCTATTTAAACAGAGCTGGAGTTGGCATTGTTTCCCTTGGGCAGTTGAAAGGAAACTGGTGCTCACCCCCTGCCTCCTCTGAAGCCTCTCCTGCTCTCTCTAGGGATTGCTCTGTCTGCAGACCAGTGGAACCAGCTGAAGGAGATCATCCCCGAGGTCGATGCTGCAGTGAAGAAGCTCTAACGTGAAGAACCTTGGACACTTTCAATCTCTTTCCTTTCCCTTAAGTGCACTGAGAAGTATAAAGGCAAAGATTCCCACCCGGAGCCTTCCCCTCACCCACTGGGTTCCTCCCCGCGGTGGTGGTCATGCTGAAAACACTCTTCTGTTTCCAAGGAGTAGCTTGTGATGAGCACTGGGAACCAGCACCAGTGCTTGAAGTGAGGCTTGAGCACGTCTGATCTCAAGCAGACCCGAGACCTGTGCTGCTGAGGGACACGAGGTGTGGATGGCTTCAGCCTTGTGGGATGCTTTACCTGCTACTGTCTTGCACTGTGTTGGGTGCTCAGCAAGATGGGTTGTCCACCTCACGCTGGCATCCTCTGTGTTTCTTCCACGTGTCATTCAGCCTTTCTGGGTGAAGAAAGGCATTAGTGTACTTCAGCAACTGGTTTGGCTGTCGAGGGTGAAGGTACACACAATAAAGGTGCTTGCATTATCAAAAGGCCAGGGTGGTGTCTCGCAGCCTGGCACCTCAGCTCCTTGTTTCAGGCACCCTTCCTTGCAGGCTGCTGTTGGGTTTCCCTTTCAGAAGGAAGAGGGTTTGTTCTCATGCCATGTTCCCAATAATCCTGCTGGACAGAAGCAGCCAACAGGGGTGCTCCAGGTCATGGGAAGGGCGAGGGAGAACGTGAATCATTCCAGGGAACCGGTGATGAGGAGACCTATTAAATAGAGGGGAAATTAAAGGCCTAAGGAGGAAAAGGAACATTCCTTTCCCTGTGGCAGAGAAAAATGACAAGCTCTGGGAGGAGAGGAGGGAGGCTATTTTGTGCCTGAGCTCTAAATGGATCCCACTCTGGGCTCAGCTGCAGCCTTCCTCAGCAAGACTTTTCCAGACTCTTCAACAGCTTGCGTCTTCCATCTATTTTTGGGTTCTCTCTTGCCCTGGTTTCCATAGTATCCGAATGCTTCATGCTCTTAAATATATCTGACACTTGCAACACCTTGGTGAAGTAGGAGGTACCCAGGCCCTTGCTCTGTGGAGGTGCTGGGGCTGTGTGGAAGATGTGGGGTGGAGCAGTGAGTTGAAGTTAGGCTTTCCTGAAGGCTGGATTTGTCCCTGCGCTCGGGATAGCAGGAAAAAATCATCTGTCCTCATAGAACTGCCTCTTCAAGCCAGTTCTGGAGAGAGCTCAGCACTGTAGCTGCTCGGTGGAGATGGGTAGGGTTGGTGGCTGAGGTGTTCTCCTCTCGCTTGGTGTTCTGCTACTCTCTACCTCTTCCTCTCAAGTCCCAGAGCCAGGTTGCTCATGCTTGAAAGCTTCCTGTGGGATACCTATGTCTTGGTGTTCAGGCACTGAAGGGAATGGGAAGATAAAAAGCAAGAGAAGATGGTGAAGAGGAGAGAGGATGGAAGCTTCTAGCAATGGATCTCCCCTGCACAGGGAGGGTGTTTTCCCCTGGAGCTGTTCATCTGCCTGGCTTGGAGCACTTTGCTCCACACCCTTTTGCTCCAGACCAGAAGCAATCACGTTACAGGAATGAACTTTTATCTTCTTGAGACAGGATATTGTTGCTTGGGGTTTTCTCTGCCAGGGCTGTTGTAACTCGGCCTTTGGCTCTTGGGGAGCAGATAGGGAAGGGAAGGCAGCTTGTTTTGAAGGATCCTTGAATGATTTCCCCCCTCCTCTCTATTTCTCTGGGCTGTTGGTTGGATTTCTGTCTCCTAGGTGATGCGGAGATGCAGAGCTCTAGCTTGGCTTTTGTCCTTTCCTCCATGCCTTTCGGAGCTGGAAGGAAAGGGCAAGCACTCCAAACGCAACGTGTAGCTTTGCTGTCCCTCTGTCCCCTGTCGGAGCCCTTCTCTGCTGGACTGGATGTTCCTCACCTTCCTCTTAAGCTGCCCCTGTCTAAATCCAAACACTCACGTGCCACAAGCAGCAGAGATGTGCTTTTCTCTTGGGGTTTTTCACTAGCAAATCTCGCCCTGCAGAGGAGAATCCTGGGCACAAAATGTGCTTTTCCTTTAGCAGCTCTTTTGCTGGAGCAGCACCTCAGGTTTGGGCTGAACCTGGCCCTTCATCCTTTGGGAATGGTGCATCTGAGCCCTACTGTGCCCCTTCCAGCTCTCCCTTGCAGCCTTCTCAGTGTCAAATGCAAAGGTGACCTGTCAGGTCCCTTCTTCACCCTCTCTTGGTGCCGTGACTATCCTTTATCTACCCCTTAACCCTGTTGCTGTGGTGTGTAAATCTCTGCCTGGCTCTGAGTTCTTCCCAGGCCCAGCAGTTCTAATTCCCGTTTACCAGCAGGATTTTCAGGTCTGTTTCTCTCTGCTGCAACCAGAGTGATTATAAAATGTCTACTCATGGGCTCCAAAAGCTCCTGGATGTACCTTTCCTTCTCAACAGGCATTTTCTACCTGAGGCACTGGGTCCCTCGAGCTCTAACCTAAGCCTGGAGCAGCTTGTGCTGCAGGACCTGACAGGGAAAAGCAGGCTGGGCATGGAAAGGTGCTTGGAAACATGACTTGCTAAGGCGTGATTCATCCAAGGTGAGAGCTTTGCTGCTGTTGTGATCAAGGTTTCTTGGCTTGGAGGTTGTCTGAGCTCTTTGGAGCTGCTGAAAACAAGAGCAGCTTGACCCGTCGTGGGCTTCCCAGCGGCTGTGTCCAGATGGATGGCAGGACCCTGGCAGTGGCTGCAGGAGATGTGAACCACTCTGACCAGTGTGAGGAGTTCCTTGGGGTTATTAGGGTGAGTTTCAGGAGTGCTCCCACCCTCGGACACAAGGCAGCTCCACAGCAAGAGGCTGAGACCCCTGCAATGGCCCCGAGGTTAAGGCCAGGCACTGAGGGCCTTTGTGAGGCTGTTTCAGTGACAATCCCAGCTCACATCCCAGGCTCCAGCCCCTGCTGGCGCTCAGGAAGCGTTCAAGACCAGGTTGGACCCGTGTTCTGGCAGCTCCCTGTGCAGGTGGGGACAATGGAAGAGGAAGAGTACAGAGCTGGAGCTTGGAGAAGGGTTGGGATTCTCTCCAGAGCACAAGAGAGGAAGGGATGCTCCCTGCTGAGGGCCAGCATGTTCCTCTGGTTCTGCAGAGCCATCCCTAACCCTGGGCATGACTTCAGCCTCGTTGTTGCTCATACTTGAGCAGTGCTCTCTGTTCCTTTCATTTCTCCTTGGGATTGGGATCCCCCTGCTTCCCCAACCCCTTTTCCCTAACCTTCCTTGCACATTTCAGCACTGAAACCTGCTGCGGTACATCCCATTGCAGGGGTAAAACCAAGCCCAGCAGAGCCAGGTGGTGTCGGTCCATGTGGGATACTGTGGGGAGAGGGCAGGGAGGAGGGTGGCACTCGGGGAGGGCAGGCAGCCCCATCGGGAGCGTGGAGCTGCTGCTGCTGCTGCCCTGGCTGTGGGTGGACACCGTGTGCCGCCTGCCTCCATCTGCCTGCAGCATCCAGGGCAAGAGCAGTGCGAGATGGCAGAATCGCACTGACTGCAAAGCATGCAGCAAGCACGCATCCTCCCGGCTCCAGGAGGGCATCCATCCATCCATCCATCCATCCATCCATCCATCCATCCATCCATCCATCCTCCGGGCCAGGATGCCAGGCTGCC
>NW_009934396.1:5351-5614 GCF_000696875.1 Nestor notabilis
CGGGAGCAATAATGGCTGCTTCAGCGTGGGTACGCAACCGGCTCCTGCCCATCTGGTGCTGTGTGCTGGGGACCTGGCTCTGCCAAGCCCTGTTTAGGGGGAGCCGGGCTCGAACAAAGGGCTGTGGAGCAGAGGGGCCGGGGCTGCCGCACCACGTCCCCCTGTGTCTCCCTGTCCCAGCATCAGCGCAGAGCTCTATTAGCACATGTTCTGCCTTAATTAATCCCTGTTCCTCAGCCCCGTAGGAGAAAGGTGCAAACCCT
>NW_009934397.1:0-241 GCF_000696875.1 Nestor notabilis
AACAGCGGCTGGCATCAGGACCTTGCACCAGGGAGGTTGCAACTGGATCTTGCAACAAGGACCTTGTAACCAGGGATCTTGCACTGGGGGCTTGAGTGTGAACCTTGCACCAGGGGCTTGCACAAGGACTTTGAAACTGGCTTTTGCACGGGGAACCTTGCACCACGACTTTGCACGGGGATGTTTGCAACAGGATCCTGCAGCTGGCCCATGACTTCACCATGGGGGCCTTGCACCAGGG
>NW_009934398.1:0-12116 GCF_000696875.1 Nestor notabilis
GACTGCTGTAGCTGAACCCAGGACACTGACGTAGACGATTTTCAGTTTCCCCTGCACTAGCTCATCTAGCTCCCCAGTAAGACCACATAAACCTCTACCAGCCGTAAAAGCCCACAGCACAATGTTTCATGCACAGCCCAAATACACTGCAGGAAAACCCACCACCTTTTGTTTATTTTGAAACAGCTTTTGTTGATTTCAAAGACCTGCACTCCCTAGGGCTCATATTAAGAGAGATACTGAACAATTAAACCCATTGCTTCTATGCTACTCATAGTTTCACACTCTTCTAAATGCATGGAAGTATACTCAGCTCAGAGGCTATCATTTTACATGTGCACTTACGAATTTGTTCCCCATGGACATTACTCTATACTTATCTACATAGAAGTTTATGTGCTGTTTTATCATGCAACCACCCAGTCTTGAAATGGCCTACTGTAATTTTCCACATTTAGCACCAGTCCTTGCTGATCCAGCAAGAAAATGTCACTTTACAGTTCATCCTGTTTTCCAACTTGCTTATGAACAGTACAGGTGACTCCCCTCCTTGGTGAGGACTGAACAGTACCCCATCTCTTGACTCCTACTTTTTAACCAACTACTTATCTGTGCAAGAACCTTTTCTATTAAGTCTCACATCTGCTTTAGTTTCTTCAAGAATTTTTCATTAGAAACTTTGACAGAGGCTCTCTAGAAGTCTTAGCAGGGAATACTATCCTGACTTGAATGAGTTTTGATCCCTCTGTTGGAGAGACATAACCTTTCAAAAAGGCATGTAATTTTCCCCAACTATATGATGTTTACCCAGACTATCAACTACTGTATTCCTTATTATAGTTTTGACTCCTTTGTCCAGTACAGACATCAAACTTATAGGCCTTACTTATTCCCATACTTTCCATGACACCTGCACCCACCCTCAGTTTTTTTAACTGGAATTGCATTTTCTACTCTCACATGCTTAGGCACCAATGTATATTTTCCATGTAGGATCTACTACGCAATTTTTTCAAATTCTTTTTCTAAGACAGACAAGTGACACCTTCCTGAAAATCAATAAAAAACCAACTTCACATGAGACAGGAACAACTATTCCAAGATCAGTAATGAAAAGCAATGTTTTGACAGGATGTATCTGCATACCTGCAATTGCACTGCTGGATCCACAATTTTGACTCAAGTTTAATTACAAAATTAATTGTCTGACTTCCTTGAAGGGGAGTGGGGGAGGATTTGTTCTTTAAAATTGAGTTATCTTTCCTTACCTCTATAACCAGCACACTGTGAAAAAAGCCACAGCTAAACATTTTGTTCTAGTAATTAAAAAAAAAAAAAAAAAAAAAGAGAAAAAGTTATCTCTACCACACCTCAAGTTAGCCAAAGATATCTTACCTAGAAAGCAATGGCAATAAATATACACTTTTGACTATTACATTTAGTTTTGACCGTTGTCAAATAACACCCTTCTCACTTCACAGCAATTTGTTAGCACTGAACACCTGGTAAAGGCAACAGGCAATTTACAGATATCTTTTCAAAATGGGTACGAAGGCTAAGATAAGCAAACTTCCAAATTCATATTAAGAGCAAATTATACAGCCCCCACCCCCAACTTCTATTGTTATAATGAAAGACAACTTCACAGAAGTCTAGTTTAAAATGAGAAATCATTAATAATCCCTGAGAAGATTAAATTTTGTAACAGGTGAGTCCATACACACAGTACAGCAGCAGAAAATTACTATGTTTGAATGCTAAGTGCTAAATCAATTTCTTTAAACATGAGCTAGAGCTAAACAAGAATTCTGCTCCTTAAGTATGTGAAAACTTCACCTTAGATGAATCATTGCATACGGCAGACCTGTTCTGCCTGAAGTTTTTCTATATTCTAATTCCAAAACAAAATGTGAAGCAATCTGTCTGAGATCAAACTACTCCCTAGCATTTTAAATATAGCATTCATAGCAATGATATCCTCACCACCACCCCCCGACAAATATGCATGTACATGACTACTTCTAAAACATATCAGATCCCATATAGTTTCAAATACAAAGTTCGCTTCAGTCTGAAACCTTTCAACTTAGTCTAACCACAGAAACCACAGAAACCACACCAGAAACTTAATATATGAACAAATCAGAAACTATCCCAAATAGCTTTAATGGCTTGGACCTCCTGAAGTCCCTTCCAATCTGAATTATTCTACAAAACTAAGCTCTCTTTGGATGCTTGTTCTTGTAGCAGCCATACTAGGTACACTTACATTAGCATTTCAGTTTGCAAAAGAAATGCACTACAAATCCTCCAGTTGTTCCTTCTTACTTACTACTACCGTTGGGCAGCTCTGGTGTATGCAGATTGTACTCTATTTACATAAAACCAAACTTGACCTTTCACTTCAGGGATACACCTAATGCATTCCACCCCACAGTATGGACACTGGAGTCCAACACAAAGGCTGCACCTACACAGCACAGATGAAGCTGAGCTGTGAAGATAGTTGGTAACATCCTGAAATGCTACTTCAAAGAAACAATGGTATCAGTGCCTTCAGGTTGGCCATGAAATCCCA
Organism: Nestor notabilis; assembly: GCF_000696875.1. Taxonomy (NCBI): domain Eukaryota; kingdom Metazoa; phylum Chordata; class Aves; order Psittaciformes; family Psittacidae; genus Nestor; species Nestor notabilis. Next base: position 2,579 of record NW_009934398.1, read on the forward strand.
GCCTTCAAATTTTTACAACTCTGCTACTCAGCATGTACCCAACTTTTCTTCTATCTTTTTATGATGATGATGGCAATTACTATTATAAATGTCCTACCTTCTATGGCCATTCTCTTAGGGCAGAACCCCATCTCCTTTCTTTTCATCATTTCTTTCTTTTTCACAACCTTCCACTCCAGTCAGGGCTTCTCCCAAAAGCAGTGTCAACCACCTCAGTCTCCCAGAAGATGGAGCTTGGCCAGTTAGCACTTATCAGCCTGTGCTAGTGGACCAAATGCTTTTCCAGCAGCAAAGTAACTGGCAGAAGCAACAGGTTACTAACCTCAGGAGTGCTGCAGTGTACAAGGGCACTGTCAGTCAGTATCACCTTAGCTCAAGAGAATGAAGGCCAGGGACAACAGACATGTCAGAAGTAGCATGGCAAATGTACCCCTATCACGGAGATCTTGAACTTCAGGCAAGAGCACAAAAGTAACCCTAAAACTCAGGTGCGCATCCAACACCCTGGGATTCAGACCCATCATTGAAGACAGCCCAACAGAAAGTGCATCCTTTGGCATGTCTCTTAGGTTGCTGAATCTCAATTCTGAACCTCATACTCAACTCCAAGGCTGAAGTGGGTCCACTCAAGCCATAGGTAGGGTTTTTTGGTAAGACCCTGATGGGTCATTTTAGCACTGCAGGGCAAAATGATGGGTTGTTGGTCATGTAGAACCCCAATCCTCTGCCCTGTCCCAAAAGTACTAAGTCTAGTTGCCCCCTTCCTCCATTGTTGCCCATAGAGGGGCAACTCTTTTTTTTTCCTCTCCCTACAGCTGAAGAGAAAGGTTATCCCTTGGAAAACAAAGTTCTGTTACCCGAACTTTTACTGACACATTTCTTGCTAGTTGCAGATATTCCTCCCACACAGGCTTTTGTTTTGCCTAAAGCCATGTGTTTTCTCAGCATTTGTATTCAATGGATGGGTCAGCAGAAAGCCTGGACAGCAGGGAGGTTAGCAGCCCATAATGCAGATGAAGTTTCACTCCAAACAGCTGCTTTCACATGAGGTAGACTTTTCCTGTTTAGAATTTTGTAGGAGGTAGAGTGAGGTTAGTTTCTGGGACTGCATTCAGGGCAGGCAGTCTGGGCTGTGGGGTGGTGCTGACTCACCATGAAGACACCCACCTGGAAGACTGAGTAACTTCAGCTGAAAGTCTAGACAAACCAAATGGTTCGTTTCTCCTAGCGACTGAAAAGGAAGAGGTGGTGGGATGACCAAGAGAGAAGTTCGTGCCTCATCTAGAGGAGGAAGGGAAGGTTTCCTTGACAAGGGTGCCTTACTTACAAAGCCTCATCAGCCAGCTTTACCTCCTTAACCCTCACTAAATATCATCCTCCTGAAGTGCTGCAGCAGATAACACAGGCCACCTTTCATTTCCCTTCCTCCACATCTTCCTTTGCTCCTTCCGCCTCCAAATGACAGGAAACTAGCAAGTAACTCAGCTCTTTCTTTTCTCCCAGACACCACAGTGGTGCTACTTGTCAGCTATAAATTTTCCTCACTAAACTAGTCAGACCTGGCCCTGCAAGGTATCCTGAGGGCTTGCTAAGATGGCAGCTGCTGGCAGGCACCAATTGGGAAAGAAGGTTTACAAAAGGGCATAGAAAGCTCAGGGAGGATTTGTCTGAATAACCATGCTTGCCCAAGAGGAATGGCAGTTTAAGTACCACTGGGGAGTGATGGCAGATGGGGTAGGAAGGGATGGAGTTAACCAACTACTGGAAATCTAATGCAGTTCTTTTTAATCACCAAACATAACTACGTCACTTGCCATATTGCAAATCACGTAAGAATTTAACCACACTGAAAATGCAATAAATCGCAATTAAGCATCATTGAACATAAAATATAAATATTAAATATCAATCTTCAATAATTTCAACTTTCAAAGAAGTTACTTTACTATTTCATATTTTAACATCAAGAAAAAACTTCTGTCATTACATAAATTATATTCTGATATTTAGTTAGACTGATTTACCAGAATGAAAACACTGAAAACATTTTATAAACACTCGAGAAGCCTCAGGTTCAAACAGAGGAAGAAATATTTATTGTGTTGTAAAATCCACCCATTTCCATTACCAATATTCTTCTGTTTTAATTAAACTGTTTGCAAGCAACTTCGCATTCAACATGATATGAAAGCTTTCACTTGAAAGGAAAAAGTTAACTACAGCAAACCTATAATAACAACAAATCCGCTCCTCTTTCCCACTCAAAACAATGGTTAAATACTTTCTCTGAAGAGCTCTACTTAATTCTGAGGCCTCTTAATATCCATAGGGCAGCTGCTGCCCTACCCAATCTAATTGCATTCAGCTGTGTAAACATAAAGACAGAATGATTACCCAAAATGTGTTTTTATTTTCTTGCACTGCAGACCCTGGATCATTTTAAAGAACCAAAAGGATCAATTATAATAAATAATTTCAGGCTAGTCATTATGGAGAGATGAACTGGAGAAGCAGAAGTTGGTAACACTGTTGACTGCTTATGCGAGTAACTCACATCAATGGATCGAGAAACCACAAGACGAAAGGCAATCATTGACTCAGTTGTATGTTCATAGTTTTTTAAGACTAGAAACCATTAGCAGGCTCATTGAGGCAGCTCTGTTGCATACAGGACTAAAATTCAAACAATAATGTTTGTATCAAGCTTATAATTCCTATCCAAACTACAGTAATGCTTACATCAAGCTTATAATTCATATTCAAATTACAGCACACCTTTATGAAAGACACCACGTGATGAAGAAATCACAACATACATCTAGGGAGGTTACCATGGCCATTTATTCCACTTGTGCTTAAGAATATATGCTTATTTCTATACTGAATCTTGTTAATGCCTGAGTTTAGAGTGAACCCAGCTCTCCATGTAATTGCTCCCTTTTTTAAGACAAAATGACTGAGTCTCACTGCTTGGGTAATTTTTCAGTTGGCTAATGTACACTTCTTCATAGAGTAATTTCACAAAAGCCTTTATAAGAGTAGGCAACAGAACACAACCTACTCTTCCAACATTCTTTTCAGTGCTTTTGCATAGAGCAGTATACAAAACAAAGTGTATATGGCCTTTGTTTTCTTTTGCATTGCATTGCATTGAAAGGTGTTGATAACTAGCTGAAATAATTCTTTTGAGATTCACACCTTTAGCTGGGACTTAATATACTTGCTTCTAGATATACAGCCCACATTTGGCTGCACTCAAGCATCATCATAAGACCAAATGATCCAGGTTAGTCTACACACCTGATCTTCTGTAAAAATAGGTAAGTTTGCTGAAAAAGTTTGAAATAGTGATGTGACCATGCACACATACACCAAAAAAAATGCCAAACCCTGTCATTAAAACCCTTAGTTGTAACATACTTCTTTATCTGTCAAAAAAAACCAAACCCAAAACAACAAACAAAACAACGCAAACCCAACCCCCCCCCCCCAAACCCCCCCCCCCCCCCCCCCCCAAAAACCCACAAGACACTAAAATCTACTTGAGAAAATGCTGTCCACCAGCAGCTAATCTGTGACTCTAAGCTTCTTAAAGTTTTCTACCTTCTGTCCCTTCCAGCTTCCCTTCTTGGTTCCAACTCCTTCTGTTCCTCAAAGCACCCGTACAAACAACTTGCATCCTCCCCATATTCCCCATAGACCACCATGCAATACCCCATGTTCTTCCCTATGTATTTTACTTTCTTTGTTTGGTAAAAAGCTAAACAAAAGGAAATGTGGCACCAGAAGCATCTTGGTCACTGATGGGTAAATGTGATTAATGCTTATTCTTGCTGTATATTGAGTAGGGCACTGAGAACTGGAAGAAAGAGATATACTAGACTGATGACAGGCCCGCAACACTCCCTGGTTGAGGAGCAGAAAGTCCAGTTTTTCTTATTGCAGTCTGAGGCAAGCAGATTATTTGAGACTAGTGGACTCATTCATAACTCACATCCTTGGAGGTGATGCCAGACTATGTTGTACACTACAGCATTTATGGTGTTTGGTGGTGATCACTAGTGAACAGTGAATCAGCTTCAGAGATTATCCGTCATATGCACAAGGAAAGCTAACTCACATGTTGATGACCTAGGAGACAAAGGAGAATAAAGTCCAAGAGTAAAAGCTTCCAGGTTCAAACAACAGGGTGAATGATTAGAGAGACTGATGCACTGAAGAAGTGACTAAATTAATCCACTGATCTGGAGTTGACAATGGAAAAAACATCAGGACAGCAGCATCTAGTGAGACAGACCAAATATTATCAGACAGTAAGAGAAAAATATTATTGCTTGCTCTTGCATTAAACCATCGTATTTGGTTGTTATTTAAAATACATCAGAGCTTCCCAAACTGATTATCTATCGCATACCAAAATCTTTATAGAGGTCAAGATTTGCCAAATACATTCCACACACCTCAGAATCAGAAAGTGAACTCCCACTGGGGTCTAAGCATATGAAAGGTCCCTGGGCATCCCACAGAAACTGGTCACATTAATTTTGACCTGGCTCCACTCCTGAAGTAGCTAGAAATAACCATCACCTTCCCCATCATCACTGTCATCCCTTCCTGCCCTTGCCCATCATCTCCTTCTAGGATAACCACTGTACTGATCACAAAGTACCACCTGGTCGTTCACTGTGTAGTGACCCCAAAGACCCCAAAATGGATTCACAAAGAAACAGCTGAATCACAGAGAAAAAAAAAACAGCCTCACTAAAATCCAGTTCTACACCATAATCCTGCACCTTAGAAAATATCATTTAGAGCTACGTGGACTAATGTGAGCTAGCCACGATTGTTAAAGATGAGACTTTTTCACATCATTTCTTATTAGAAACATAACTGTGACTGCTCCAGAGAGAAAGCATTTTTCCTATGAACAGTTTGGAGAAATTCAGTCATATTAATAAAATGTTTGATACCTGTGAAACCAGTCGAGACAACTTACTCAGATTACCAGAATGCCTTCTAATAAAAAAAAACCCAAAAAACCAACAACAAAAAAAAACCCTCATGTTTTTGACCACACAGGAAAAAATATTTAATGCAGGACTCTGAAGCCTAAAAAACTGTATTAAGCAGTTGCCATTGAGAAGAATGTTTAAGTGCTTATTATATTTGAAGGTTAAGAAATGTACTTAGGTGCATAAAATATGCATTTAGGAGTAGCACAAAATGATTAAAAGGTGGCAGTAAAACAATGAGATGCTAAAGCTAAGATATAACCAATATTGGCTGATCAAGCTTGAAGAGTTCGAAGAATTCAGAAGCATCTAGGAAATTTCTACCAGTGAATGGATTAAATGAAACTGACAAATGCAGGTCAGCAAGGGAAGTATGTGTTGTATTTAACTGAACTGTACAGATTCCACTAAAAGGTGCTTTAATGAAATCTCTTCAATGGCACTCAGTGTTTCCAAGATGACTGGAGGATTCTTTATTCTTTAGAAAAACAAATCAAATGTACTCAGTACTGATTTTTTTCCTGTAGATGTTTGACATAAATTCTATAAAAAAATCTTGAAATTTAAGAGCAAGTAGAACTAGTTCTCCCCATATTTATAAAAGAAAGACAGGGAGATGTGGCTTTTTAAAGTACTCCTAAGAGTGAAGAGGCTAAAAGAAACCCCTTGGTAAACATCAGTACTTTCCAAACATTTAGTATTTGTGAAAGGCATTTTCATAGCTGAGAGAAAACAGAAGAATCTAAACTGTGATTAGAAAACGCATAAGAACACAAAATGGCTGCAGAGTTAATACCACTCCAAAACACGATCCAAATGCTATCCTAACAGTTTACAAACCTTGAATCAAGTCCTTCATCCAGAATAACCTGTGTCTAACTATAGACAGATGGCCATGATGCCTAGGCTAAAAGATGACCAAAAAAAAAGAGCAAATTCCTCCCTCTCAAAAAATCTCCTTTCACTAAAAATAAAAGAAAATAATAAATGCTGCTTTTCATGCCTAGTATTCTAAATTACTGATTCAAACCACCTGAATAATCAAAAAGCTGCAGTCCTCATTAAATATCAGCTTTTCCCCTAGTTCAGTAATTTGATCAGAATACAGACATGCTGATGGTCAATAAATATTTGATCAGCTTGAAAGTAAGATTGTTAATGCATTCCAAGCATTACGCAATGTAATGTTCTCACACCATGGAAAGCAAATCTTGAAAAGGCTTGAAAAGATGGGGAAAAGACAGGTTCCTCAGCTAAGCTCAAATCATTTAGGGTCCACAATTAAGTCAAAAGGATGACAGAGTCCACTCCTGATAATAAAGTTTTTAACAGCATTACTTGACAGCAAAGTCACCGTACTGCTTTAACTCCATATAGTCAAATTTGTGCCAGTTCTTCCATTCTTCCACTTTAAAAAGTGAAATAAGGAAAAATTAAAATTAACGTGTCTTCTCAGGTACAACTTTAGTGTATTCCAGAAATTTTTCCTTTAGAGAGTTAAAGGACTAAGTAGGACTGATACTTTTTAATATATTAATACATGTAGAAAGAAAATGTGACTTGAAGCTATATGAAGTAGAAAGAAAATGGTTATAATAAAAATGATTTCTGAAATATTAACCTTAACTGCCATTGCAGGCTGATCATGAAAAATCAAAACATACTGCTAACATATACTCATTTAAGTAGCATTAAATTAAGTTTTTATACCAAGGATTTTAACATTTGAATGACAATCAGGTTTAGAAGGTTAACCTGTATGCAGAAATTAATCTGTTAATATTTTAATAGATCTTTTTCAATTGCTTTTTCCAAAAGTAGCTCTGAACTTCAAGATAATGCAATATTTATATTGGACTTCTTTGGTAATTATTGGGCTAAATGTCTTCTACTCTCACACTTTAATTTAGCTTTATATCTCCAGCTTCATTAAACACCTTATTTCACAACTACACTAATAGCTTTTCTCAATATTCCATTAAGCAAGGAGAAAAACATGAGGATTTTTCTTTACCACTAATGTCATTTACATATTAATCCTATTAATATTTGATAAATGAGGTTCAGCTCCAATTCAAAAATCCGCGTTTATAGCAATCGGAGTGTAGCCACCACAAAATTACTCATTGCTCTGTCCTAACCACCACCCCTCGCACATTAGTCTAAGCAGCAGAAACCTATTCTCAGTCACTTCTGTTTGTATTCGTCCTTTCACTTAATATTATGATCTGCAACTAGAAACTCCAACACGTGGTCTGAAGCAAAACCAAAAAAGTAAATGCTTTCAAACTGTCGGGTAACATGATCCACAATGGACTAACGGGTACATACCTTCAATTCCAAATTCTGCTTTTGGCAAATGTTCATCAGTAAAAAGCTACATACTCCTACCTTTGTGACAAAATAAATGTCCTGAAACTGAGCTGTAGCCCCCATAGGCAAAGGAACTGGTAGTGGTTTAAGGTTGCTACTTAAGATATGAGATTTATATTGCTATTGATTATTTTGCAATTATCTTATTTTTTCACCATCTGGTATTTATAAGCTCATTAACTATGTGTTGTGTAAGTCTTCAGGAAAAATAAACACAATAATAAAAACAATCAAGATACTTCAATTTGCCTTCTGTTGCTTTATTTCATTCTCTTTATTTCATTTTGTATCACTAACTTGAACTGAGATGGCCTCAGTTCATAACCACAGTGAAAAGTGTGACCTGGATGCCAAAGTGACTACTGAATACTATTAAATTTGCTTCTTCAGAAATTTTCTTTCAAACTACGCTTCACAACTCGCTAACAGCTGTAAGCAGAAATTAACATAATGGAAAAGATCAAGTCTACATAATTTTTCTTCAGTCATACATTGTTAATTCACCATCACCACTCCCCCCTCCTCCAGAAACAAACCCAGAGGTAAGAAGCTAAATAGCTTAAAACAACTGTCCAGAAAGACTGGTCAGAGTTGGCTATATGAGAGTTTCACCCTTATCTCCAAAAGACCCTATGAAATATATCAATAATGTCAATCTTTCTTCATTTCCATCGAACTTTTCTCCCAAAACAGTTAGCCACTTCCTCTTACATGATCAGGAAACCCTTTTCTTCCTGAAGATTTCAACATCATCGTTGCTAAAAACTACAGGAATTACCTTGGCATTGTGCCCAAAGATTAGGTTTACCTTTATTTTTAAAAAGGCCATAATCATGGAAGACTGTGGGTGAAACAGTCTAAGTTAGGCACAACATAGACATGAAGTTCTAGGTGCTTAATAAAGCACTTCTCCAATAAGCATTTGTTTCCCACGTGGCAAATGGAGGAAGATGATTATGTAAACATGACACTTGCTCCTCATTGATTATGTGTAGTACTTAAGAATTTCCTTTACAAGTACTAAATCATAGCCTGCTCTCCTTATTTGCAGATTCAGATACTCTTCAAATCATTATATTACTACATATCTGAAAGTTTCAAACATAAATAAGAGCATTTGAGACTCCTAATGCTGTTTTTCCTGCTATTCTTTCAGACCTAATTAGGTATTAATATAGCTAACAAATGCAATGTTTGCAATGACAAGTCACAGCATTGACTATGAAAAGCAGGAGCAATTTTAGTTCCATTTTATTTATTAGCGAATTTGTATTATTTTCAGTCAGCACTATTTGAGATATAGAAAACAAATTAGAAAAACCTCTGGCCAACTGTATTGCCAGATACCATAGCAATGCTCAGCTGATGCTTCCTGTGTGTACAAACAATGTTAATGTTAATGTTCTGTTTCCACTATGTTTAACTTGACTCTACCCAAATTCATCTCTGGAGGGCTGTTTTAGACATTACCTCTTAATTCACAGCACAGAAGTTGCTGACAAAGGATGAAGAGAGTCTGAAGTAAACTCAGACAACCAAGATAATACAGCAGCACTCCTGGCCCCTCTCCTTTACTCTGCTGGTTTTGTTTTTGTTTTTTTTCTGGGGGGGGGTCTGTTTTTTCGTTTGGGTTTTTGGTTTTGGTTTGTTTTGGTTTTTTGGTTTTGGTTTGTTTTGGTTTTTTTCTTGTATTCTCCTAAAGCAATGCTTGTTATTCTTCTCCTCTCCCCCAATGATACAACAAATCTTTGAAGGAGTCTTGGAGAAATCATCATCCTTCTTAAATCTTCCTTTCATGCTCTTACTGTTACAAAAGCCCTTAGCTGCATGAAGCGTGCTGGAGAAAACATTAATTTTCACTGTATAAAGTGCTAAGTGCTTCATTGCATCACTTTTTTATGAACCCTACTGTTTATGTCTCTAGTGTTTAAAAATTTGTATATATCTTCCTAAACCTTCTCTCATTTCTCAAAGCCCAGCAGCCCCAATCTCTCCTCATCTTCTGTCCTTTCATTTTTACTACCTCTCTCCCACTCCAGCTTAAGTGCAGTCAATTGAATTTACACCAGAGAGACAGGAAAGTCTCTCAGAGGACTTATTTCTTTGTGGATGGCTAGTTTGTGATCAAAGGCTCCTAGAAATATCACAAAAGT
>NW_009934398.1:12133-20807 GCF_000696875.1 Nestor notabilis
TCAGTGCTTGAAGTTTGACAGCAGAAGCATCCCCAGTGTAACAAAAGAATCTCCATGAAGTGAGCAGTAGTGCTCTTGGCTGACTCAGTACAATAACCTGATTTAGAAGTTGGGTAATTTATCAGTATTAGAGACCACATTTGCAGCAGCTAGAACTTGTAAATTTAAGGCTTCATCATACCATTGGCTTTGTTGACATTTTTCTTAAGCTATGATGATAATCACTATACCGGGAATAATTCTTCAGCAAATCATCTTTGAGCTCCAAAAGATTAATGAAAACTACAAATCCCAAATAGAAAGATGCAAAAATATATTCCAAAACACTTCTTGAGAGATGCCAATCTTGAAAAAAGAACAAAGCCTTACATCAAAAGGCAAACAGTGGGCTAGAGCTTTAAGCTAATCTGAACATAAGGAGAAATGTACAAGTACAAACTAAAAAATTGCAGCATGCTGGTCTCAAACATACTCTAATTTCTCTTTTTAATTCCTGAGCTAAAAAGCCCCTAGAGCTCAACAGAGATGCATGAAAGATGATGCCCAGAATTGCCAGCAGGATTTTTTCTACATGTTGCCAAACGTATGTTACACAAAATTGTCATTAAGCTCTAGCTTATTACATTTTACAAAGCTACAAATCTCCTTGGATTAAATATTCATGAGTCTTGCTTGGAATACCGAATCCTGTGGTATTTTCCAAGCAACAACAGAAGCTAGCCTTTTCAGCTACATCTTCTAATACATAAATTATAAAATTACGAGTTTTTATCATATTAAATTCATCATTATCTATGTAGATTAAAGCAGCAAACCCCATATTTTACATCCTTAGTTTCACAACATTCATACAACATGAAAGCAAATCCAACCAGTAGAACTCAGCATGTGCTTCGCAGTGCTTTTACTCTTCAAGTAGCAAGCTGATGTGCTTGGAGATGAAAATCAAAGTGGGAGAAAAAAAAAGTACATTGAAAAAAATCAGTATGTACTTTCTCTTTCCAGTCTGCTACAAGAGTAACACAACCTAAAACTGCATTTTCAGGAGAGTAATTTGGATAATGAGAAGGGAAAGCTTCTCTAAGAAATAACATAGAATGCGAAGGAGAAAACAAAATGGTTCTGCCCACTCGTTGCAAGAAGTTAATCCTTATAGTTTTGACTTAGGAACAAGCAAGTCAGTGACTCTGGGTAAGAACAAGTTCCATTGAATAGGGTAGCTATTTCCTGAGCACTGCAAGTAAATGGCAAAGAACTCTAAGTTGTATTTAAAATAAGTCACTCAAAGTACTTCAGTTATTGTAAAGATTAGTTGCTGTCCTTCTTAGGGAGCAACTTTTTGCAATTAAAAGCAGTGGTTCTGATACTGGTTGTTAATCCTGCCTTCTAACCAACCTGAAAACACAACAAAACAATAGTTTCAGCCACATCAGATTTTTTTACCCCTTCTACAGAAGATGACCACACAACTGTTGATCGGACATGCAACATGAGATCTCTGGTTTGAATACTGGGATTGAGCAACTGCCATGAAGAACCTCTTCCAACTTCTTTGCTGCTGGCAGGGAACTTTCATTCTGTTACTGGCAGAAGGGTTTCAGACAGTTCCCGATCTTTGTCACCTTTTCTCCTTTCCCTTCTATTAAACATTTCCTCTACTTTAATTACACCAAACATTAAACTGTAGCTATGTTCTGAGTAGGCAAGAACCTGAAGATGCAGAGAATTAGGGTAGGGGTAAGTTACAATTACTATTCACAAAACCAAACGTCAACAGGTTTGGCAGCTTTTAACATTGCTACAAGCAATGATGGGGAACAGAAAGAGTGCTAAGTACAGCTTTTCCAAAAAGAAATGTGGAATGTATCAAAAAAGACAGAATTGCATTTCTTAAGAGAACTGCTCCTCATGGGGCCAATTCACCACCATCCATCAAGTGAACACTGATATGTTTGATATGCAGTCACTGGGTAATTCTGGGAGAAGAAAGACACAAACCTTAGCCAATTCATAAGAAGCTTTTTTAATATCTGCTATCCTTCTAGAAGTTTTTTCAACTTACTCAGTTTCCCATGTATCCTTTTTGCTAATGTCATAAAGAGACAACAGTCCTTTCTTTAATCTCTACAACATAAAGCTTAGTATCTCTGTCACAACTGAGAACAACATAAGGAAAAAATATCATTGGTTCAAGCAAGAATCTGTGACAACATTCAGAACATATTTTACAGACCTCCTCCCACCTCCAAGATAATGTGAGTTTATCATTCCAATGTAAATGTTACTAAAATGCAAAGAGTTAATAATGAGCATGCTACTATGAACTCTGAGAAATTAAACTAGTTTTCTGCGAAGCACCACCCTCTTTGTGAAACAGTTTTAAGACAATCCTCAAAAAAATTTCTTATGGCAGAGTGAGGGTGAAAAATGGCACAGAGATGGCAGCAAAGTGAACAAGTCCACCTGCTTGAACCAGCAGGTACTCCCAAAAGGATTGAAAACTTATGTTGAGCTACACCTCTCTGGACAGTAACAACAGCAAGTACCATGCTCATTTTATGAACTGCCTTGTAAAAACCTTTTCTGCTGTGTAGTACAACCTCAACAGAAGGAGAACGTGACTTTTCTAAACCAAAAACATTTAATAAGTTATTTGTTGATTCTAAAGCCTGGACAAAGATCATGAACCTTATATTAACCAGATGGGGAGTCAGTGGTACTGGTTTTGGCAGAAAGATCTAGAAATTCAGTTCAAGTGGAAACCAAAGACATTGTGGCTAAAATAAAGCTGTAACAATGATTATGAAGAAAGCTGAGGTAGGCTATTAGGTAAAATACCATTCCTCACTTACTAAAATACTAAATTAGATGGACTAAATTTTAGTTACATTAAATAGACAATTCTTAGGTTTTCAGGCTTCTGAGAATATTTCTCCCTCAGCTGAATACATGTACTTGTGCTTTCAAAATATGAAATTGGATAAACCTCTCAAAAAAATGGGTTTCAAAAGAGGTATCAGCGCAAGTCCTTGTAAGTGCTGCAAACGGACATACTTCAGAATATTCTCCTCCAAGAAGGTATCACAAAGGATCAAAGTTTTACTAGGGGGAAAAAGAAAGACCATTAAAAGAAAAAAAGAAACCAAACCCAACACATTAAAAAATAATTAAAAGAGCAGTATACAAAGAGAACAGTCAACTCTCCATTAGGAACTGAATTTTGTCTTAGGGGTGGCATAAGAATACTGAATGGTGTTTTACTAGCTGCATCCCTCATCCCCAGCACCCTTTGTACAGTAGAGAATAGGACATGTTCAACAACTAACATTGCTCCCTAACTCCTTCAAGCACCTGGGGATCGTACCCACCTATATTTAAGTATGTGCAATCTTGCAGAAGAGAATTGTGACTATATGTGACTGCTGTCAGAACCTTCTAAAGCAAAGGAAATCCAAGAGCTGCCTGTAGATTACCATGATACTGCCATAACAATTACTGAAGAAATTCCCCTTTATGGTTAGCTACCAAGATTTTCACATTTCAAAAGCACATCTTTCATCCTAAGAAAAAACAGGTTTTGTAATTTACCCCTAGAGCCAATAGCTTGTTCTTAAACATTATGACTTGATTTAAATCTCACAGTATAAAGCCCTTACCTATACATCTAAACACCTTTTCTTTTTCCCCTAAAACCAGTAAAACTCTACTTTACTTCTTTAGTAGCTGTAGGCTTTTTTAATTAACTAAAATCCATACAAGCAGAGCTGTATATATCAGTTAAAATCTAGCTGGAATATCTCATCTAGTCAAAAATACCATAAAAAATGCTTGCATTCTGCATGCTTAAACTTTTAGTAACTTTTTTCCTCCATTTTTTCCCTGACCAGTCCAGTCACCATTAATATTAGTTCATGTATGTTTGCAGTCACATACTGCAGAGTTCCAGAAGTAATGGAACAACACTCACCAAATTTGATAGAGGACAAAATCCTACTTCTTTTGAAGGCCTAGCAAAATATGCAAGCAAATGTCATGGAAACAGAAGCTCTCTCCATGGTAACATCATCCTTGGTATGGTAGTTAAACACTCTAATTTCAAACGTACTCCAAGACATGGTATTAGCTTAATTCCAGTTTTCATTTGGTATTTATTCCATAACATTCTATATATCTAGCTGTGGTAAAGATTCATTAAAAAACACTAATAGTTCACAAGCATGCAGTATCAAAGCTAAAGCCGAACATAAGGGCAAACTGATTAACTCTGATAAAGCAAGTTTGAGTAACACTGTCTTTGACAGGAAAAAAAACAGAAACCAAGAGACTGATGGCACCATAAAGAATAATTATATTACAGCTGGTTCCCATTAAACTATCTGACTCCATGCAAGAATTGTCAGATGTGTGATAGCGTCTCGCATGAAACACTCAGAAGGAACTACAGAATAAAAAGGTACAATTTGTAATTGCAGCTAAGCAATTTTTGTTACGTGCCTTTATCCAGAATTAAATTTTTTTTATCAAACAACCCTCCAACCAAAATTCTCAAAACCAGCTGAAGACTCTTATCAGCCTTGTAGCTGCTCTCCACAGTCAGATTGGTTTAGTGTTTAGCAATCGGAGCCATGGGAATGATTTGCAACAAACGATTTATTTGAGAAATTAGGTCCTGTTTCTGAATTATTTGTATGCAGCTCATGACTCTAACAAAATCTACCATCCCAATTTATTTTATGTCAATGCTTGCTAGTCTATTTTCTGATCCGATCACCAATGCTAAGTTTCACTGATCTGACTGTTACTAGACACAAGGCATGTGGTGCTGTGTCCCCCTTCAATCCAGAAACTGAAAAGGGTCAGCAGTGAAAACATGTAAAAAAATGTATTTCCCATAATATTTTTACAAGCATAGAAAATACAGCTTATCCTGCAGAAGTTTTTCAAAATGTGAACAAATATTCACAAAAATAACCTACCTGCCTGTTCTGGTTCATACGCAAATTATGAAAAGTACACTTATGTTCTTTACTGGTTCAAATACTTTACTGAAATGTAAAGTTTAAACTAAATCCCCTAAAAATGCTGAAAGTATCATGACTGTATTACTTAAGCTGTATGAAAATGCAAAAAAAGAAACCACCTTTACCAACATCCCTCATCCAAAAAATTCCATAGAAAATTTTCAGTTTTGTTTGAATACCCAATCAATAGAAGAAAGAGGTGTATTTGTGTATTTTCTACAGTCTTAGTACCTGGAAATAGTACTGTGCTCTATATTTTAGAGAGTGTTATTGATCCTCTTTTTAAAAAAAAAAAAAAAAAAAAAAAAAACAACCCAAAACCAAACGTATTCTCCCCAAAGCATGTCAGTGCTCTGGAAAAAAGTCCCAAAGGTTTCAGAAATACAATACACCTGATACAGTCCACTACGTACATGTTTATATGGCTAACAGAAAAATCTGTATTAACTAAAACTGATACTTTTTTTTCTTACTATTCTGTAAATACCACACAGAGCAGTAATGCTTGTACTTACTTTTCTTTTGTATTTGTCCTTCAAGCTAGCTGTGTAACAGTGTAAAAAAAAGAACCAGACAACCCCCAAAAGCCAAATCTGGATTTGCTTTGCTTGACTTGAGCTGATGCTAGACCTGTTTCAAAAGAATATGCTGCCTAAAAACTAGCAAAACCTGACGTCTGCCATTCTTTTCTCCAACTAAACTTTCATTTTTTCCTCACTTTTGCTCACCATAGTATGTATCAGACATCTTGTAGGACAGATTTATATAGAAAATTGGAACTTTACATTTTATACATCAAGACAAAAGGAAAAACCTTGAAACTCTTGTTTTGTTAACTACATCACAAACCTTTCTTCACCCTATGAGCACTGGATCCTGTGATCAACTTACATTTGTTTAACAGTTGAATGTTCCCAGAATTACTTAGAATTATGTTTTATTCTTCTGTTGTTCCATTTCCTCATTATCAGGAGAACAAACCATATTTTCCCTTAGCAATGGCCACATTAATCCACAATCTGGCAGGTCCTTAAGACACATACTTTAATTGCTCTCATAAGTTAAAAGTTCTCTCTCGAGAATTCTGTGTTGCATAAAACACATGTTTGTTTCAGTGGTTGGATGAACATACAGATATAAGATGTTCTTGGGATTTCTAGTGATCACTGTTTGGAAAGAAGCAACCTACTCTTTGTCAGATCAAACTTGTCAAAACTTTTAAATAGGATTTAACAACAAATTTAACAATTTAACAACAATTCTTTAACTAACAATTCAAAGTGTACAGCGCATCTGCATTTTGCTAATCCGGGATATTCCAGCTAAGAATTCTACTCATTTTCCCCTTTCAGAATGTCAGAAAGACTAGGACAACTGATGAACGGAACAGGGAGTACAATTGCAACTGAAACTAAAGTTACTGGCAGCCAAAATGAGATTGTCACAACTGTGTTCTGTTGTACCTCCTCAACACAGAATACTATTCCACAGCAACCTCTGAGCCTTGCAGAGCATACTGTTCTGCAGAGTACAGTGCATATGACTACTTTAAATGTGTTGTCACCAAATAGACATAGTTACCTTCAAAGATTTATCTGACAACAGATGCTAGCACCTTACAGACATTTTCATAATTACCAAAATTCAGTTACCCTTTTGTGATATTGATCATCCATTTTCAAACTTGCTATTTATAAGAACAGTGACCAGTAAACATTTAAAACTCTGAATAAGAAAGAGGGCAATGCAGAATAACCGTCCTGCTTTCTAAAGAAAATGTCTTTAACTGTTTGACCATCCAGATACCACAGCACAAGTGTCGTCACTCCTCTGGAATCAACCCTGCTTTCCCAAATCTTGAGTACATAGGTCACTTCACAAATGCTGTGCTACTGCTACCCTAAAACAGCAGGGTGAGGATCTAGCTAAACATTCTGCCTTACCCTGATACAAACCACTACTTTTGCTTTATTGCTGTGTTCCTGACTAATAAAAATACGAACATTTTATGAAGGAACTGTTGGCTGTCTTGTTCTGGCATGCACAGGAAGCAGTACTGGGAGAAAACCATCACAAGAAGATAGTTCTTCCAGTTCTTTTTTTCCCTAAATCTTTTCAGTTTGGTAGAAAGAGTATAGAGGAACCATACATGAGACATTCTGTTTATTGATAGCTACTCCAGGATCCAAAGAAAAAAGAGTGCTGACAAAATATTTTCCATTATATCTTCCAGTTTCCAAATTATTCCAGATCTACCAAATTGTCAGTCCTGGAAAGACTACTGTAAAATTCAGGATGAGTAGGAACACTGCCATGGGAAAAGCATTTTTTTCTTCTCCTAAGTAACACATGCTCAGAAACCACCACATTAATGTCAACTGACAATCCTGAGGATGACTAGTACACATAATGTAAAATGTAAGAAAGATCTTTCCTGCCTAATGCCGTTGGCAGGCAGAATGATTAAACGGCACAACATAAGTTCAAGAACCTATTTAGATAGCTCCCATAAATGTAATTCATTGCCTGAGAAATCAGATTGTCAGATGGTATAGGTCATAAGCAAACAAATGAGATAACACACCAATAGAAATAACACTTTTCTTAGGTAATCAGACTTAAGGCCCTGACATCTTTTCAGACATGAAAAGGAAGTCAGGTCACACCATTTTGGCAAATAGCATATACATCTGCATCTCTAAATGTACTAGAGGTCCAACAGTGGAAAGTTAACTAAGAAAAACTTCTTCTACACTATTACCTTACTATATTCAGAGCTAAAAATCACTAGTAACTTTCCCTCCTCCCCTCCCTTTTTGGCCACTGTTCGTGAAGTGTGGACACTAGGAGTTCGTACCTGTAAGAAATGTTCAAATTTCCTGAGGTGTGAAATATCTCAGCTCCTTGGAAACAAAGTGGAAATCATAAAAATCTACTGTGCTAAAAAAACATAGCACTTTTATCTAGGAGTCTAACAATTTTCTGTTTAAGTTAGCATTTCTGTTATATTTTTCTTAATTTTCTAGTTTTCTGATATTCCAAAAAAGGAGAAAACAAATCCCCTCAAGAGAGCAAAGACAAACTTGTATTGATATAACAAAAAGGAAGTCAGGGTAGAATGTCAGGAGACCTTCATGGATGAACAAGGAGCTCCTGGATGAACTCAGACACAAAAAGGAAGCCTCCAGAGGGTGGAAGTAAGGACAGGTAGCCTGGGAAGAATACAGAGAAATAGTCCGAGCAGCCAAGGACCACATTAGGAAAACTAAAGCCCTGACAGAATTAAATCTGGCCAGGGGCATCAAGGACAACAAGAAAAGCTTCTATAAGTACATTGATGATAAAAGCAAGACTAGGGAAAGTGCGTGTCTTCTCTGGAAGGAAACAGGAGACCTGGTTACCCAGGGTACGAAGACAGCCAAGGTACCTGATGACTTTTTTGCCTTGGTCTTCACCAGCAACAGAAATGCTCCAGCCAAACCACCCATGTCACAGAAGGCAAAGGCATGAATGAAGAACTGCCCACTGTAGATTAGGTTTGAGAACATCTAAGGAATATGAAGGTGCATAAGTCCACGGGACCTAATGAGTTCATCTGTGGGTGCTGAGGAAACTGGCAGATGAAGTGGGTAAACCACTGTCAATAATATTTG
>NW_009934398.1:20850-31693 GCF_000696875.1 Nestor notabilis
AAAAGGGCAAACATAATCCCTACGTTTAAAAAGGGAAAAAGAAAAACCCAGGGAACTATAGGCCAGTCAGTCTCACCTCAGTGCCCAACAAGATCATACAGTAGATCCTCTTGGAAACTATGCTAAGACACGTGTTAAATAAGAAGGTGACTGGTGACGGCCAACATCGCTTCACCAGAGGCAAATCATGCCTGACAGATTTGCTGACCTCCTACGACAGAGTTACAGTGGGTAAGGGAAGAACAACTGACATCATCTACCTGGGCTTGTGCAAAGCATTTGCATAATGTCCTTGTCTCTAAGCTGGACAGACATGGATTTGATGGACTACTCAGTGTGTAAGGAATTGGTGGGATCGTCACACTCAGAAAGTTTCTGTCAACAGCTTGGTGGATACCAAGTGACAAGTGGCATTTCTCAGGGGTCAGTATTTGGACTACTGCTGGCGACATGGACAGTGGGATTGAGTGCACCGCCAGCAAGTTTGCTGATGACACCAAGCTGTGTGGTGCTGTTGATACACTGGAGCGAAGGGATGCCATCCAGAGGAACCTTGACAGGCTCGAGAATTAGGGTCATGAGAACCTCTTGAAGTTCAACAAGGCCAAGCACAACGCCCTGCACCTGAGTTGGAAAGTTGTGGCTGCCCCATCCATGGCAGTGTTCAAGGCCATGTTGGACAGCGCTTAGAGTTACCTGGTCTAGCGGAAGGTATCCCTGCCTATGGCAGGGGAATTGGAACTAGATGACCTCAAAAGGTGCCTTTTAACCCTAATTTTACTTGTGTAGTCACAAAAACTCTCAAAGAAATACTGTGTGTTGCTAATAAATTTGAGTATGTTCATAAAGAGTATGAGAGAATGGTATATTTGAGATATGACTAGCTGTTTAAGAGATGAATTGCAAGGAACATCGCCATGGAAATTGATATAACAACTATTCATAGGCAGAAGAGTTGTAAAGCTCAGTGGCATTTCAGGAGACTGACAACAAGTTCTCTGTTAAAGGAACACAGAAAGTGCGTGCTCGTATGACAACAGCACAGAAAGTGTGTGCTGATATGACAACAGCATCCCCTGACTAGTATAACTGATTCAGTCATGCACATTCCTCTTACAGAAGAAATCACATTTAGCAAAGAGATACTGTAAAGACACATGAAAGTTTTTAGTAGCACGGATGAACACAAAGACTGATGAAAAGTATTCCCTCCAAATTCTCTTCCCTTCTGCTGCAAACTCTAGAGAAAAAACATCAGGCTGTCTTAGCATCTACATTAAGGAATTGAGGTGCTGATCTCTTCTCCATGGTATCCAGTGACAGGACGGTTGGGAATAATTCAAAGCTGTGTCAGGGGAGGTTTAGACTGAACATTAGGCAACATTCCTTTACTGCGAGGGTGGTCAAACACTGGAACAGGCTTTCTAGAGATGTGGTCGATGCCCCAAGCCTGTCAGTGTTTAAGAGGCACTTGGACAGGCATGTTGGACTAGATGATCTCTGTAGGTCCCTACCAACTGGAATAGTCTATTCCATTGCCTTCAAATCTTATATTAATCACTACAGGATTAGAAAGTTAAATCCAGAAACTTTTGTATTTGATAGAATCAAAAAATTATGTTATCATATGATTCTTTCCAAGCCTTTATATGTCAGCTTTGGAATTTAGACTATATCTGAACCCATCTAAAGCCACTCCTTGCTATTGAAATAGAAATATTTAACAATATTGATGTCCCATCACTGGTAAACATAATGTCTGAGTTTCAGAAATATGCCAACAACTGACCTGGCCTGTATTTAAAAATTCACAGTGTACGTTTTGATAAAATGTATACTAGGGAAGAAAAGGCTTACCAGTTATACAGGATTATTTAGGAGAAACTGGCACTGCTTTATGAAACAAAACATGGCCTTTTGGAGATACTCGGTGGTGTCTTCTGGGAGATATTTCATTCAGTGTTAACTTCAGTGATTTGGGGTGAACTTTTACAATGACAGACAACGGCACAGTCTATTATGCAACAGGAATAGCACAAATAATTAATGGGCAACCAAGCATTTCAGATCACCACTAAGTCTGCCAAGGTAGGGGAAAGAAGATAGATTAAAAACTCATGCAATGCTAGTCAGTAATAAGAACCTGTTCATTATTCTCCTTTCATTTTAGAGACTGAGCTTTATGTTAGTATTCAATATGGTGAGTTATGCATTAAATAATTCAGCCATTCTTTAAATTAACATTTATCTTGGAAGAACAGAGCTCAGCAGCTGCCCTTCCTCCTTCCCCAGAAAAATCCCAAATCCCCCCAACTGGACTTTATTCCTTATGCAAAATAATAGCATGGAAAAGCACCAAACAGAAATCAGCCTGAGCCAGTGCAAAAACACCACAAAGCCCAGGAGGCAAAAAGATGGAACAGAAGAGAATAAATTCTGATACAAGCTTTCCATGGATGCTCAAAGACTGTCCTTAGGCCTTCCTAACTAATGGCCAGGGAGCCTTCTTTTAGGTGGCTTAAGTAAGAAAATAATTCCTACATCCAGTTCCTAAGCAAGGCAAAATAATAGTTCAAGCCAGCAAGAAAGTCAGAAATCAAGAGATTGCTAGCAAAAAAATTACATAATATGAGCTACATAGCAAAGGTATGATTCACAAGGCAGATAACAAAGGTAATTTTTCTGATGAGTGGGCATGGGTCAAAAAGCCAATTCTGCCAGCAGAAGAGGCCATTTTTGAGATTTCCATTTAAAACACACAGGCTGGCAAACTACAAGTGTTCTAAAGCGAATGGAAGAAGCTGTTTGCATTTTGAAGCAACCTTTTAGAAAAAAGCATTGAAAGCTTCCAGTCTTTACACAAGCATTCAGAATCTGTCAATAAGGTGTTTGGCTTTTACCCGCAAACTAATTCACTCATTGTATGGAGCATGATCCCAGGCTGACAGCCCCGTCCATGATTTTTTCTGCTGGCCTGTTTCACTCCTCCTAATTAGCATTTAGCATCAGCCCCTGCTCTGCCAACCTGTTACATGTAGAGGGATCACAAAGTTGATAAAATGGAATGGAGGTGACTTAGCCATACGGGAGTTGTACTGGTAGCGCCTTAAATGAATAGAAAATGACGCAGGCAAAAGAAGCATCATGGAGAAGCAACATATAAGTAACATAGGGAGGCCTATGCAGCACATATCACATCAAATCACCTACAAAGAGTTCTTAAATCACAAATGAGACAAAACTCCCCATCACTTTCACGAAACATGCTCTTCTCATCACCTGTGAAAACTTTCAGTCTCTGGAAAGGAAGAAAAGGGGAAGATGAAGGGAGGCCTCAGACATTCCCTTTCAATTGTCATTATGAAATTAAGGCACTTGTATACCCTGAACAGTAACCAATATACATAACTCAAGTACCTGGTGAATTAGTAATAATAATGTTCAGTTTGCATGACCTTGCAAACTAACTAACCTGCATAGGCAGAAAATCTCTTTGCTCCTTAATGTTGTTTCTACCACCACCAGTCACAGTGCAAAACAATTTCTGCTTCAGTACAAGAACTTTGCTATTCATAATATGAGCTTAGATAGGAAGACTAACAGAAGAAAATAAACCCTACTGTAGCTATCTGAAACCCTAGATTTGGTAGAAAAACTTTTTAACAAATCCCTTTTCATTAAAGCATGCCAGTTTCTCAAAACTGAACAGATTTATGGACACTTGATGTCAAATCTCTTCAAACCCAATAGAAAAGTGAGAAAACCCAGAGCTCGTAGAGGCTAAAAGTGTAATTCCTAGTCACAAATATTTTCAGGTATTTTGATTTTTACTGTAAGTTAGAATTAAACCAAACTTCAAAACAGCAAAATAGTCTTCCTCTATCCACGTTGACCCCTGGTACCAGTGTTGCCTAATGCTAGTGGGGAATATATCCACACACTCAGGTCTAGATGCCTGTGTCTACAACCAGAGGAACATCGCTACATAAATGGAAAAAAATACCCCACAAAACACAGAAAAGCCTTTCAAACAGACTCAGTGTTCTTTATATTAAATAGTTAACTTCTGCATTCTGCTTTAACTATCAAAAGTACGGAAAGTGTGGGTATTTTTCCAAAAAAAAACTTTCCTGTCTGTAAATTGTCTGTAAACTCCGTTCATCCTCCTCCACTGCCACTTTACTCTTCTTTGTGATTTTGCTCCAATTCCTGTCTACTTGTTTTCCTCTCCTTAAAATGCACATGAGACTTCAGAAGCTTCCAGAAGATGTTCTTAAATTTGCCTGATCTTCTAAAACTCAGCATAAATTCTGTCTGTCTCTTTTTCTGCAAGATAAAATATGTCAATAACAATGGTTGTTAAGAATTGTTTTCTTCTGGATATGAATGGTCTCTTCACTTGAGACAAACTGGTTTTATAAAGGTCTCATGATGACAAAAATTCAGGCCTCTACCCCAGTCAACAACAGTTATCAATCTCTGTGAAAAGATGTAATATATCATACATATAACTGCAATTATAATACCAAAAGAAAAATTAGTTCACTTAGTATCCTCAAGGGATCATTATGCATTGTTATACTCTGCTGCCCTTGTATTGTTGCCTTTTAATTTATGTCCTCTGTATCACATAAAACAAAAAAGCACTTATCAGCTATCTATATCAGCTTCATCCTTTTCGGGTGAACCAGCTTTAATAATTATTTCCCAATTAACAGGTCTAGAATCATTTCTTTTGCTCTAAGTATATAATTTACATTTTCGCAACTACAAAAGCCATTGAGAAAACTGCACATTGCTTAATCCATGATAATCAGTTTAATAACAGATGCAACAAATTTACATTCCATAAATCCTGAAATAATACTGAAATTTGAACATGAGACTAAAATATATCCCGTATTTTAAAGATGAGAAAACTTCATAAGCATTTATGCAAGAAAATTGGAATTTTGTTGGGTTACAAATTTCTCAGTATGCTAAATCAGAAAACACAAGTTCTAGAAAGAGAAAATACCAGATACTAATTTTCTGTAACATCAGCAAAGAGACACATTCTTCAGTAATTTCATTTCAACTAGAAAAGGTAATTTAAAATTTAACTGTAGGAGCTCTAATCGTCAGGAAAGTAGTTCTGTGAAGTCTTTACAATTGCTTTAGATTTTAACAACATTCTAAGACATAATCAGGACTTCTTATGAAAGTATGAGTTTTCTTTACCTTAGTAGTTTTGCTTTGAATTGGAAATAGCTATATATTATTAAAAAATAAATAAATGGTATGTGGTCTAATTGTTCAGTTACTTTGTGGTTAGCTGATGTAGAACTTCCAATACAGTAGAGAGGTTAGTCTTCTTTCCAGATGGGAGTGTCATCACCCTTGCTAAGATCTACAATATAGGAAGTAGACCAGAAAAAATGGGTTTATCTGGAAAACTAAATACAAATGTTTTCTGTGAGTAACTGTAAAGGTAATGGTATCTGTCAAATGTGAATCAGAAACAATTCCTTGTTTTATAAGCTAAGAAAAAAGTCAACATAGATGATGTTAGTCACTATCTATGCCAAAAACACAACATTGCAGTGTATCCCTTGTATTTGAGTCAAGAGCAGCAGCAGCAGGATGGATGAGTCCAAGCTACTAACTTCCTTTAAAGCCACCCTTCCTGCTTGAAAACTATTTACATTATTTTTTCTGGTTGTCTGCAGTTCTTCTGGTGGCTTCTCCCTAGCCAGTCATACACCTTTACACTGGCAGACATGGCTCAGAACTATATCATGCCTCAATGGAACTAAAACAACATGAGTCACTAATTTTACTAAAATTTTGACATGCGCATCCTTGAGAAAGAAGGATAATACAAAAGCTCAAATCAATGCTTGAAAGATTCACAGAACTCATGCAGTCAGAAAAGTCCTTCCTTATTTAGCAGCACTTCATAGTACACACGATAAAAAACCCACGAGCTGATTCCCAAAAATTATCACTGTGGATTATTCTGAAGTCACACAGACTACAAATTAGACTGTAAGCAAATGAATTTAAATAGTTTGACGAACCGGAAAAATCAGAACCGACGCTGCAAAATAATCCTGACAAAAAAACCCAGAAAGATTAGGTAGAAAATGGGAGGATGAGTGTGGAAGGAGGGTGAGAATTTCATCTGAGAGTGAAGGGAGAGAAATCCATGTTTATGCTACTTACTCCTGTAGGCTGAAATATTAATCCATCCACTTCATGGCTAACTTCCCTGGCAAAGCTTCCTTCCAGGAGCTGTAGAACAAAAGGAAAAGAAATCTTTTTTACCATAGAGAAATATTTCACTTAAAAGACTGCACATCAAAGCAGATCTTATGCTAATACTGCAACCATTTGCTAGTAAACTATTTATTTTATATTGCTTATTTGTATTATTATGGTTTAACATTAGAGCTTGGGAAATGTCAACAGAGAAGCCCTCGACAAATTGTCGTTTTTACAAAGAACACTCCAGGCTAAAACATGTTTCAGAGAGGCAAATTCTTACAGTTCTATTCAAGGAAAATGCTTTTGTCCAAAAGGGAATACTAAGAAACCAAGATGATTTGATACACTAAAAGAGGAAATAAAATCAATTCTGATAACAGGACATCACAGTCATTTGTGGCCAAATTAAAAACCACATCTACCACTTTAACATGCAAAGATTGAATCTGACTTTAGATTGAAACTATGCACTGAAAAATATTTCAGGGCATCATTCATGTTTGGCAGACTCCCTAGTAAGAGCATAACCCAGTAACTCAGCTACACTACTGTAAAACAACTGTCTGAATTAATTTGGATCTTGAATATTCTGTTTCGTATTTTCAAAGATTGTGAATTCCATATGGAGGTCAACACATCCATCAAGATGCATTTACCTGAGAAAAAACATATAATTAAACAAACTAATGAAACCAGCTAGTCAACAGTTATGAGAATTGATGATACGCTTCCATGTTAAATTATGACTTGCCTAAGGAAAAGCAAATAACCAAAGAGAACTACAAGTGACAAGTAATAGTAAAAAATGAGGAGAACCAAAACATCTCTATTAATTTCAACTTGTGTTTTACTGTAGAAATGAAGAATCTGTTGTTGTAACATTTGAAAAAAATCTTTGATGTAGAAGTAATCACATAGTCATAAAGCACAGCAAATACAGAACTCAGTAAATCACAGTCCATTTTAAAAGCAACATTTTGCTCTAGATTGTTAATTTTATACCATTTCCTTTCTACAGATCAACTGTAGATCAACAACAGGTCATTAACTCAATCACCACTGACTAAATTATTCAAATTAAGTCAGTAAAAGGCAAAAGTATGAAAGGAGTTGAGAATTAACATTTGTGTCTTAACATGGGCTGTGCAACCCAAAGCAACACATTTACCTGTTTCGTGGATCAAAAGTCTGATGGCCAAATATTTCAAACAATAACAATATAATCTGATGTTTCAGTTAAACCTGTAATTGTTTGCATAGAATAATTGACCATTTTGATATAAGACCCCTTAGCTTTTTCCTTATTCACATAATCATTACTTTATTCATGCTTATAGCTGCATTGACAAACACAGCTTTCACTATTCAACTTTCAGATACAATTTAATCGAAAAAACATTATGAGAATACTCTCAAGGGGTAAAATACTTCAAGAATATTTGATTCTGAGTACAAAATCATCCAGCAAAACACTGTTTTTCAGTAGAGAAAGCCCATACTTGGAACTTGAAGCTGTAACTTGCATTTGCCCTGTTATCATTTTGAAATTTACAGCTGAGGCTCACGAGGTAATGCATCCTCTACCAGATGTCTACAGAAAATAACAACCACCACAACAAAAAATCCCAAATTATTTCATAAATTCATTGTTAGTCTTTGCTTCATCAGAGCAATGAGTAAACTGGGAAAGTATTTAAACATATGTCCAAAAGTTTAGATTTTTTTTTTTAATTTCTACACAAGCTAAGTTGTCTGTGGATCACTTGCAAGGTTACTCTGTGTTTCCAAAACTGACTTGCCAGTGAGAAATCTGTAATAAGAATATGACTCATACTTACAAACACGCATGGGAAAGATTTCATTAAATTAAAAAAAAAAAAAAAGAAAAAAGAAAAAAATTCAATTTCAAAAAGCCTCTCTCTGAAGGATGATGATGATAATACTATTTAAAAATAAAATATGAACTTCAAATTAGCTGAGACCATATTTTCAATAAATTTATACCTATCTTATGAAAAGGCACTAATGAAAGTGGCAAACAGAAGCCAGTCGTCTGTGTTTCTGCTTATTTAAAGTTCCTAAAGGAACAACAATTTAAGGAAATGGTTACTTTGGTGTTGGAGCTTACATAAACTGCACTTACTCCTTCCAAAATAAAACTTAAGAATAAAGAAATAATCTTTTCATTTAGAGTGTAACTCACACGGGTAAGGCATAAAATTATTATCATGCACTGTTTTACCTGCAGCCCTCTCCACTCGGGTCTACATGTAGTTTTAGAAAGCTACATTAAAGCACTATTACATCTTCATAAATGGGGAGGAAAATGTAGATTCAAAATTTACCATTTCAAAAACACATTCTGGTAATCCTTTTCTTTCACTGCTTCACCAGAATTATAAAATGCAAGGGAATCCCTCTTATTGGCCTGACATCCAGTTTCAGACTTGATCTCATTCTTATTTTGGAGGTCCACAGTTTCTCACTAAGATATCTCCCAAATGTCAATTAGTTATCAAAGACAAAAGGATTTTAAAACCAGAACAGGTGTCAACAGATAACTAAACCTCTTCATACTCCCAGTTATTCTGTTTTCATTCTCGGTTATGCTGCTCTCACTCTCAGTAGGTCAGTTACAAGTAGTTGAATGATCACTCTAGAATGGAATTTTTACTAGAAAGGATTAGCAATCTGGGGGAGGAAATTAAATATTTCTGAGCTTCTCCAGAGAAATGTGTACACATTTTCTTGAGAATTAAACTATTTAGAGGTTGTCTGTGAACAGCAGAATATATACCCATTGAATATTGCAAAAGGTTTGGAATGATGGGACAGTGAATAGAAAAGGAATGTTTGACATATCAGGGTTTTAGGTTTATGAATTTAAAATGCAGATATAATAGTTCATCTCTAAAATAAATTATCTTCAACTTTTCACAGATGTTAAAATTTCTAATTAACTTGAACAGGGCGGTCTTTTTTAATCGGCACCATGATAAATGGCACACCTGCTTGGCTGGGATGACTGCCAGGGATCAGATAAAATGCAATGCATCTCAATGACATTTTATAACAGATGCGTAAATGATGCATGCAAGCCAATTCTTCTGGCATGCTATTCCTTGTAGCCTTGTGGCATCTATTTCCACCTGTGAACACCTTTGTTCACTTCTTGCAACATCCTGCTTCACCGTGAACACTGAAATAAACCATATGCTCTTACTACAGTTTATTATTTAAAACTTTTCCTTTCTTACTTATAACTGAATCAAACTTAAAAATATTGCTACATCTAGTAATATTTCTCTAATAAAAAGAATGGTACAATAGCATGGAATGAGTGGGACTGTATGACAAATAACAGGATTTCTCCTTGCTCTAACCACTGAGATGAGGAGCAGCAGTATGTCACCAAAGCAGCATTAATATTTTGCTAGAACACTGAATGAGTCAGTTCTTCAGTGGATAACTGAAAAATCATGCTTTAGAGATCTCTCTATACTTATCAATAAAGGAATCACTTGGCTCCTCCAGCAGGAAGAAGAGAAAATTTAGGTGCATGCGGACTCTACATAATCCTAGCATGTTTTCATTAATGTCCCTATAATTCTGAGGCAAACCACATGAATCTGACGAATTTTCAGGTGTTACTTTATTAATAAAATAAGTAAGTCCCAGCTAAAAAAAAAAAAAAACTCATGGAAACAGAACATGCTGTGAGAATTATAGTTTCCAAAACATAATAATGACTCTACAAAGCCATACTGACTTTCTACAAAACAATTCGGTTAAGATCCTCACACACAGCTACTATCAATCTGCTATGTCACAATATTCCTAATCATTTTGTCCATACTTCTGATTCAAAACTGGCACTGGTTGTTGGCCTACTCAAATACTTGGAAATCCATTTGTTTTTTATAATACAAGACATATATATGTCCATTTTCCTTGCTTTTTCAATTTCTGCTGTATGCTTCTTTCAGTTTCAAGTCAAGCTAGAGCAACTCTAGCTGCACCAGAACAGTTTTTCAGAGCCACCTTCAAATTACTGATCATCTACCTGTTCACTCACAGTGAAAGAGAACATACTTTGAACAAAAGTATTAATTACAATTAAATTACCAAACAAGCTGTCAATTAACCAGAATGTAAAACACCTTTAGACATGAGCATACTGTCATTACTACCTTCACAGAGCCAGCATCTTCCCTGGCTTGGGTTTCAACCTTCACCATCAGACTACAAAGTAATTCTCACATCCTGACAATTGTCAAGTTTTACAGACCTGATTTCATAAATCTCTGTACAGATACTGCAGATTCTTTGAAGTCATTATACAGTCTTCAGAAAAAGATTCAGCAGTTACCAGCACCAACAATCACCTTTTAAAAAAGGAAATAATTATTCTAGCATTTTCTTCACACCTCTTGAAAAGAGATGGACTACTCTGCTTTCAAAACTCCTTCTTCAATAAAATTTTTGTTTTAACAAATAAAACTCCTTTTTTATTTTTACATTAATTTGTTTCCATATTTTTCTATTTTTACTTGACAACCTCCTCAATAGCCCCATCTCTAATCAGTATACACTCTTT
>NW_009934398.1:31724-60991 GCF_000696875.1 Nestor notabilis
TAACTGCCCAAGTTTACTATAAAAATTATTTCCTTTAACACTGGTTGCTGATGTACTTAAGATATCCCATGTTCATTTACAGCTGAAGTGGGAGGTACAAACTCTTTCAAATGTAGAGTGGTTTAACTGTATTTAATGTGTCTGCTAGTAAGAGAAGTGTTTTCACCACATTTTTGCTAACACACAACCTCAAAAAGAACTCATCCCTTATTACATACAAAAGTCTCTGAAGAAAGGATCTGTGAATCATAAATCCAGGTGAACATTTGTGTTACAAAACCAGTATTTCTGTTGGGTAGCATCCTTGGATATCAGTTTAAAACAAACTAAAAAAACCCCACACAAACACACAAAAAAGAAAACCCTGTTTAACAAAACTATTTTGAACTCTTATTTCTTCTACCCCTGTCATGGGTAGAAGAAAAATATACTGGGAATAACCTACTACACAATATATTCAAAAATCCTATTCTGAATGACATAAGAAATCCTACTGAAGATCTTCTATGTTAAGTTCAGTTAAGTAAAAATAATACAAAAATAGTCTAGCTCAGATTTATCCCAATTATCACATTTCCCAAAATAAATCAGTCAGTAACAGGCAATGATAGAGACATTATCTACGCTATTAACATTCTAAAATCCAGCTTTCAAACACTACATTTTGAAAAGGAGGTCTCCTGGAAAAGAATTAAACACGCTGGTGGTAGGGTATCCAGATGATACACAGGCTACTGTGCAATGCTTGAAAATATTATCAAATGGAGCTTAATGTCAGCTGAGGGAAGCTGGTCCCTGAAAGCTACGGTTGTAGTCCCTGCTTCTTCCTTCTCCCCAGAATCTTTCCAGTTCCCTCTGTCCTTCAGCATCATCTCTTTTTTAGTTTGGTTTGCTTCCGAAAGCAGAGAAGGTATCAAGAATCAAACAGCTGCTTTCAGTCTCAAAGCAAAAAAGCATCAAATATCAAATGAGTAACTATATACTGGGGGAAGGGAGGAGGGATGCAGGTTTCATATATTATTTAAAAATACAACTCAAAATCTCAAACTTCCCACAAATAACAGGAAGCTAATTAACATTCTAAGAGAAACAGAGCCCAAAATGAAATGTTAAGAGAAGTTTTGATTTTGGTTCATTAACTGAAATTACTACAAATATATGGCAAAACTGTCAAAATAGTGCTTAGTGACCTTGGGGAATACACAATTTTGGGAATTAAAGGAGCACAAACCTTTCGAAAAATGGATGGGAGGAAAAAAAATAAATCAAGCTGAATCCCTTATCTTTTCACACTCAGGGATACTGTTCACCTTACCTAGCATCCTAGCATTAGCATCTGAAGTAAAACAGCTGACCTAAACAAATCTAATATAAAATAACAGGGGGAGATAGGAGAGGATCAAAGATACACCCCTGGCAGTTCCACTGCTTCCTTCCCTTCCTGCCCAAACCCAGACACAGACTGGATCACCAGCTCAGACTAACTTTCAGGCAGCTATGAGGATGAAAACCTCCTCTCATGCATATTTTAAGTTCCTCTTCAAGTGATATGCTCAAGTACCAAGTAATTTCTTGGAACACTGTGCGGTCTCAAGTTACAGCATGCTGTGATGGAGAACCACAATCTTCGTTCCATTGTTCTAATCAAGTATAGCACGCACAGTTAAAAAATTAATGCCTATTTCTCAGCAATTCTTTTCCTCCAACGTCTTTTCCTTGTTTCTCTATTTAAACACTGACAAAGACATCTCTTAGAGATTTTTTGGGCAAAGAAACAAGCCTCACATTTCAAGCATTTCACAAGGAAGCAGAGGTAACTCTTCAGATATTTCAATAAAGCCTCCTCTAAACTCACAGTTATCATTTTTTTCATTAAGTGAAACCATCCCTGCTAGACTAGACGGAGTATTCCAGAAGGGCCACAGCAGCAAGAAAGAATGTACTCCCTGTTCTCCTCCAGAGGATTCTTCTTTCAGGGAGATCTCTGGATACACAAGCACTTGCCAAAGTATTTCACCATTACAACGGCTCATTACAATGGCTGCTTGACTCAAAGTTGCTCCTTCCAAGTAATGGTGAAGGTCCTGAAATCATGGCCATGGTCTCAGGAGTGTGACTTAGCTTACAGCCACACAAGGCAATACTTCTGCTTGCACCCTGTGATTCCAAAAGCTTCAACTAGCATTTCAACATTAACATTTACACAAGTAGTCTGTCTCTCGTTTACATGATTTCATGTTTGCCTCCAAATCATGTATAAAAATGTTGAAGAGTAGATTTTTAATAATTTAACATTATCCTTTTTCCTTCACATTATTCTTATTTCCAAATCAAAATATTATATGCTACCTTATGCAAAATAAATGAGATAAAACCAGTATCAGTTGAAGTGTATTTTACAGCAGGGTAAAGTCCAATTCTATAATGCATCCTCAATTATTCATTGTATTTGGCTATATTTATCTTAAAGATCTTGAATTTTTGTTTGCTGGGAAACAAGCAACAAAAAGGCAAGAAAGGAAATGCAGCACAGTAACTGACAGTACAGTCACAAACCCAGAACTTACACTAAAGGTTCTTAAGCTAAAGCATTTAAAAAAAAAAAAAATAAATCACAAAGTTACGAAATATTTCCTGGCCCATGCTAATGGCCTAAAAATATGCATAAAGGAATAGAAGGATCAAAAACTGTAGAAAATAAATTAAAGACTGAACTCCCATAGAAATAATTTAAAGAAGTTTTATGTGCTAATTAAGAACAAACACATGCTGAAAAATAACTGCTACATTTTCAGTAAGCCAGTGAAATTATCTACTTATCTACTTTGCCCTAACTGCATAAGGAACACAAAGTATAAACTTCTCGCTTGCTCATTACTTAAAAAGAGATTTCATGCTCTTGTGCTGTAAAATCAGTATGTAATTCAAATTGGATGAAAATCCTTTAAAAAAATTTATGCCCAAAGCTCAACTCCTAGCTTTCCTGCAGCCACCCGCTCAAGATGCTAATTCAAGATGTAAACAGAGAAAAGCTGCCTGTATGAATACGTACAGCTTGAAAGCACTGGATGTTAACCAGTAACTCAGTACTAAACAAATAAAGTAAAAGTAAACACTAAAGGTTCATCTGTTTAGCAAAATCACCACTACTCTGAACTGTGTTATCTGTGGCAACAGCTGAATCATACTGTGATGAAAATTATACCAAATCACTGCGTAAAGACACACAGGAGCTTTCCTCAGTTGATAAAATTAAAAAAAATACATACTTTTTATGCAATACTATTTTATGGAAAACCTTTCAGTTTGTTAATTTACTAGAAGCTCCGAAATCAATCATACTGAAAGACTAAAAATAACCTCTCTGCCAAGTTAATCATACAGAACATTTTGGCTCAAAAGACATTAAAAACACCTAATTATCACAATGGATTTGTTCCCTATAAGAATGAAAGCAGATAATGGCAGCAATGTGAGACTGATGTTCACTAATATGATCAAGAGACTAATTATTATCCGTGAATCATTTGTAGCATTCAAAACTTGATTAATGTCAGGTCAAGTTTAACATGTGATAGGTTTTATTAGTAATGCTTGGCTATCCCACAGCTTGTCAGTTTAAGCGAGTGCCATCTGTTAGGTTTAGGAATAGCCAACAGCCACAACAAAAGCACAGTGGATACAACTGGTCACTGAAGTACATTTTAAGAATTCCGTAAGGGAGCTACCCTAATAAATTTAAACACGCTAGACCAGAATCCAGCATAAAAAGACCTGTTAAAGATATGAAATTCATAGCCCAAAAAAGCAGACATGTAAGGCATTTTTTTCTTGTCTTAAAGCTTGACCAAAGGCATGTTTAGTAATACTGAATTTACCTTACAGATTGACCAGACTCCAATAACAAAAATTCTTTTGCTAGAGGAACATGCGTAGCTTTTTCTCTACACTCCATCATCTTTAGCAAGTATTCCTGTACAGAATACACTGCTTTACCCTTTAAAGCATCACTAATTGTATTCAAGTACATATGGCCCTAACTAATGGCTCATGTAGCAAAACAGTTAGAAGACAATGAGCCTGAAATTCATATTCCACCAGAAAATGTTTATTGACAGTCTCCACTTATTCTAATTACAGATACTGGCAAGACAAAATCTCTCCACGTACATTCTAGTACTTTGCATGGCTCTGCAGGTGGTCAGCTTTACCAGGGTTCACCTCTCCCACGTACAGCCCATTCACAGCTCTTGCAGCAGGACAGGAACTCACCTGCTATCCCTAAAGCTCACCTGGGCACCTTCACTGAACCTCCACAAGCTCTGCACTAATAACAGCGGGAGCAGCAGGGCTGAAATAACATGAAGTGGCAACAGACAGGTGCATGCACAGAGAGAAAGGAAGGTGACCTAATTCTACCTGGGTTTGCTCCGGCACCTGTGTACTTTCCTCTGGTCTAAAACTAGTCAGAAACTCAGCAGGAGCACCGAAAGAAAGCTTTATTTACCTTACAGCTATCACAGTTACAATAGCCCTCTCAGACGCATTAGAAATATGATCTCATTTGATGGCTCTCTTACATTCTAAGTGGATGAAGCTGAAAGGCTGCAGCTTCAGGCTGTCACCAGTGTAACTTGCGGTCTGTACTTCAGCTTCAAGTGTTCTGTTTTCTAAGAGCGTGATGTGGAAGGGCTCACAGACTCCTTGATGTCTTGATGTAAAAGCTAAGTATTCTGAAGACTTGATGCTAGTAGGCCACAGACCATAAATAGCATCACAATTCAAAGAACCACAATTACTGTACAAGTTCTTCCTCAAGCATTTGCCCATATAATTTTATAGCTGATGACAGACAAGGACCCAGGCTACGAGGTCTGGGCATTAGCATTCTAACTAATGACACTACTCTTCATTGACTGCCTTCCAGAAGAGCAATTGTACCGAGAAGTCTTTTCCAGAGTCTATGTATTCTTTCCAGAAGAGGAAGGCAATATTACATTCACATGATGGGGAACGAGCAACACGTCCAAGCAAGCAAGCCAAAGAGATTCATCCCTGCTATGTGTCATGCTTGAGGCACCTCTGAAAAAAACAAGTTAATCCTCACACTGGATTCTCAGAGCTTTCCCAGCTTCTACTAGAACTATTGTCAGTTTCACGAGGGAGTGTTATAGTCTGCCTTTTTTACAGAGAACATAAAGCAAGAGAAATCATATATATTATCTTCTTACACTTACTTCTTAAATCTTTTTCACTACCTCTCTGAAAGATTTAAAGCAAAGCCATGTACTGATATATGATTAGTTGGACGTTACTGCAGTCTGCAATGGGATGCAACTTCTGGTACTGAGAAAGTGGAAGAACTGCACTAGCTTGATTTCATTACCCAGCTATAAGGGAAAAAATACTGTAGTGAGCAATAAAATACATTGCAGAGGAGGTGGGGAACAAAGTCTGAAGCTTTTCTTATTTAACTCTCATGATCTCTTTTTGGTTTTGCAGCTAATTCATTAACTGCACTCTCGATAGCTGCTATTAACACCAGCTACATGCCGTGCCCCTCAACTATTTGGATAGAGACATTTTTAGAAAACCGCAGAGCACGCTGCAGGAAGAGTCCCACTCAGCTATCACCAGTTTGCTGGTTCTGAGTGAACAACTCCAAAGGTCACGTACATAATATATTCAAAATAATACCTAAGAATAACACGAGTGCTATGTATGTTAATGCTTAATTTGACAACACATCTGCATTCCTGAATTCAAAATAAGCATTAAGCGTTTCTCACTGTCAATCTCTTCTCAAAAATACAATTGAGAAATTGCTATCAATTAACTATGATGTTTTCAAATGCTTCTTTCAAGTAAGAGAAAGAAGCTGCTTCAGGAAACTTTAATTGACTTTTGTGATAGCTTCAAAATGGGAGAAACATGTATTCCTTGAGGCTGTGAGGGAATGCCACTGCCAAACAGTAATAATATTTCATATTTATTTTGCCTGATGAAGAAACACAGCAATATACTTCAAAGCTTGGCTGTCGAATTTACTGCACTCTTGCCAGTTCCCGATTTCAACCTGCAAGGTACCTTCAGTTTTTAATTTTAGGGATTGGAATTTTGTCCACATCACTTGCCCCATGCCCCCCTACCCTGTAGAGAGCACAGCTGCCTTCAGACTAGAGTTCTGGTGGAGCCGGAAGAGGTTTAATAGGTGCCACTAGCAAACTCTTTGACCTATTCACTACTTATCTATGATCTATGACATTCCTGAATGGATGGCAGATACTCAGTAAAGCCTGTTACCCAATGTCCTCAAACAAGCAAAGTTCTCCCACTGATGTTGAGAAGTTCCCTAATAAATCTGGGTTTGACCTATTACAACATTGAAAAGTACTTCTGTTGTCATAGGAAAAAATGAGATTGAGTGCAATGGGGCTGAGTATATTTTAATTTGTTTTCTAAATGATCTTCCAACATTGCAGACTTGATAGGGTTTATCTGTTATCCAGTCCCTGTATAAGCTGCTACAACATAATCTGTTCTCTGTTTGACAAGAACTTGGAAATGCCTGTTTCAATTAAGTACAATAATTAAGGATGTTTTATTAAGCACTTTCACTAAGACTCATCAACAAAGACAAAACTGTATATACAACAATTCAAGAAGACACACAACAATATTCAAGAATATAGTCTTCATACATTTACTGTTGCAATGTCTGATTCAAACTGGGTTAATGTATTCCCCCAGGCACTGATACAGAGATTTTAACTCAAAAATTAAGATATAACATTATATTCTGGATGTTTAAAAACATCTGATTCTTTTGCTATGCAATGGCCCTTGAGGATTTTATTTGCAAAAAAGTTGAAATTAAAACCTGCCAGCATAAGGCCATAATAGTAAAATACTAAGATTTTATTGATTTTTGACTTTAAAGTATTAATTTTGTACAGGTTTGGGTTTTTTTGATGCTTTGTTGTGGGTTGGGTTTGGGGTTTTTTTCCTCAAAACTGGGCATATCAGAAGAAAAGAGCGAGCTAGCCCGGATTTCCTATAATTTTGTATCATAGTAAATTTCTTTAAATTTCTCTCGCATCTTCACAATTTTCTTTGTGCTTTTATTCATTTTACCCAAATTAGGCACATGTCTCTTGAACATCATTCCAATACAAGAAGGCTGATGGCTTCCCTGCGGAGCTGTATTGCCAGGAGGCAGTTTGGAAAGTGACAGGCTGTGAAGTGGCACAACGGACAATATTAAACAGTTGCCCCTCAATTAATGAGTGGAGTGACCCACTTAGTCACCACAGCTGTGTCCTCTAACTAATTCAGAAGATATCAAACACACCAATTCAACTGACCATACTGGGATACCAACTGGTAATCAGGTCCAAACAGATTTGCTTTTCTCTGTTTTCGGAATATACCACAAAACTGAAAGCAGAAATCACTGTTAAAGACGTTTTTCCTACTTGGAAATTTATATTATCTGCATTGCACAAAATGCAGAAGAAATAATTTAAAAAAATGTTACAATGTTCGAAGTTAATGTTAAAATGTTAAGAGCTAAACTGAGTATGTGTTGTTCTGATGTTAAACTTACAATGTGCACCAAGTATAAGGCTTCATAAATATGCCTTTATTTTTGTAATAGTTTTGTTGTTTCTTTCCCACACTAGAGTTCGGCAAGTTAGAATTTAATTGTATGTTCCACGTCTGAATTATTCTATGCTAATTTAATTTGTACCACTAGCAATATCTAACATGGGCCACCAGTTACGAAAATAATCCTTCGTGGAAATATTTGAGACTGTTTATTTTAACTTCAGTAGATCATTTTCCAAAAAATGTGAGATGTAACTAATGCACGAATAATTTCTTAAACCAAAAGCACAAAAAAAAAAAAACCAAAAAAAAAAAAACCCCACCTTATTTTCCTAGCCAAAATTATACTGTGCTGAAATATTATACTTGATCTTCAACATCACAAATAATAATAATCAAAAGCAAGTAGCCTAATCCTCTTTTGTTAACACTAGGAAATGAACACAGATTCTTCTTCATGAACAGGTCTCCTCAAGTGACACCAAGAGCAAGGAGGTTGAAAAGTTATCCATAGCTCACTCATTTTTTCCCCCTAGTACAAGGGAAAAATCTTTTTGGTACAAATCTAATCAAGTAACTGCAGCCTCCCTGCCCCACAGAAAGCAAAGAAACACCCCTGCAGCCTACAAAGTCCCTGCTACCCTCATCCTCCCACTGCCAGAAATTATGTTTACCCAACAGTATCCATGTCATTCCAGTGTTGCAGCCAACTGTACGAGAGAGCCTCAGTTCAAGCACTGAACTCTAAGTGGTAGTACTCTACATTCAGCTCAAGAGAGAGAGTTTGGTCATCTGTTTCATTTTACAGTTTCAAAGCTTCCACTTGGTCTGGTTGGCTGTCCTTACCTTTAAAATTCACATAGTAATATCATTTTGAAAAGTCAGGCTGAAGTACTACATGCTGGGATACAAGACTGCTGCCAAGTGAAGATTTCAAATTCTAATACAGGCATAAAGTAACATCTTTCCACCTTCTTGTTCACTACTTGTTTACTAGGTTCCTCAGGTCTGCCATTATTTGCATTTACAGAAATAAAAGCACTCCAAAAAGAAGATATGAGTGAAGACTATCACCAGCACAAAAACATCTAAGGGTGGAATAAGGCAATGCTGCTTTTACAACATTTTAATTTCCATTTTTGGGGAGATGAAATAGGACAAAGTGAGGAAGAAACATATGAAGAAATAAAAGCAAACAGAAACAAAATGGTAGTGGCGAGATGGGTTAGAAGATAATTAAAAGGAGATAAGATGATATACAGGCCAAAAACCTGGAAGAGAACAGATGGAGTGAGGACTATGTTGTAGGCCAGACACCAAAGACTGACTGCCAACTCTGGGTCAGGAAATGCAGGATTGAAAGGTGAGCAGATAAAGCTACTCCTTAAGGCATAGAAAATAAAAACAAAAAAACAGAGGAAACAAGTCTTTTTGGCATTAAAAGCCCTCCAGATGGTAACATTCCCCCTCAACTGAGGTACAGAATTCAAAATCTCCAATAAATAGAGATTATTTGACATTTATGTTGCTACCAATGCTGCCATTACATTCTTTCATCTTCTGTCCCATGACTGCAAACCTCTCCACATTTTTGTCTGTAGGCTACCTGGCGACATAAGATAGGGGTTTGTGGTCATTTACATCAGTACTGGGTTAACACCTCTCTTGACAGATATGGATGAGCTGTGTCCACGTATTCTACCTTTTATCACGGTTCATTTTTTCAGGCCGTACAAATACTAGCTTACAGCTGCCTCATCTGCCTGCAAATTACTTCACACCAGCATCAGCAGGTCATGTGCTTACACAATCTGCTTCATCATCAGACTTCCACAGCTGTTTAATTTTCCAAAGCAAACCATCTCAACAGTAGCTACACACTTACTGGTACAAACTTTTAAACATTCCAACTCTCCTAACTACAACAAAAGCAGTTAAAAAAAACCTTAAAAACAAAAATCCAAATGTCAAATAAACCAGGAGAACAAAATAAGCCATCTGTCACTTCACAGATTTGACTGAAAACTTTCAAGATCCTAGACCATTCAATCTTCTAGCAGAGATTACTCATCTTCATTCTAATCCCTCCAGGACAAGCTGTCATTTTAAACCCAGATAATAGTCTAAGAACTGACAAGTCATTGACATACAGCGTGCTAACATTTGAAAAAGGTTGTTCATTTGACCTGTATCATTGTTTAACCTTTAGCCCTATTGTTCCATCAAGAGTGATGGGCACAATTCTCCACGGGACCATGGACTGCACAGAAAGGAACTTCTTTCCTACTTATGCTAGACAGCATTTTCACTAGACAATAGGCTTTGGTGATGACATTCGGGCTGGGACTGCCCAAACAAAAAAGCCTTACAAAAGAACTGTGGGTTGGTTTAGGCAATAAAAGCCAAGACTTACATAATTTCCAAGAGTTTAATTACTTCTATGTACCTGTAGTTCTCCTTTAACATAATGAAGATAACATCCTTGTTGAAAATGCTGAAATATCTGTATAAATAAAAGGCTATAGCTCCAAGGCTAAGAATATGCTGCACAAAACATTAACTTCAATGGTCTTCAATACTTTAGCATCAAAGAAGCCTAAAAATCAGCTTCATCCACAGACTACCCCTATCCTTACATGATGGGTGGGAGAGCAGGCAGATTTGAACATGTCACGTCCTTGCATTCTGATGCACGCTAATATATGGAAAGAAAGCAAGCTATGCAACTAAAGTGATTAACTATGTAAGCGTAATGACAAACAGCAAAGATTCAATATTACTTGAAAATATCTTTCTAAAAGAATTTGCCATTAAATGGCAAGATCACTCAAAAAGTAAATGTATTCCCAACTAATGCTAAAATGCGTTTAATGATTCTTTGATGATAGAGGCAGAAAAATTTAGCAATACCGCTTTCTCCATCAATATCAAAGTTCAACAAGGTAACAGTTCTAGAGATCCCAAGAATATACAATCTGTCCCCAGGTGACCGTCCCTTTCTTTTTCTTCTTCTTACCACCAACACTCAGTCTTACAAAAAACATGCAAAAGTCCATCAAAACATCTTAAAATAACATTCAGGACAACATTAGAAAAATGTAACAATATAAAGATATAGCCCTTATTTCCAAAATCTGGTACCAACAACAAATGTCAAGGCACAACTATAAATGCTGCCATACTTTATAATTACACTTTGAAAGTGCACTTCATTTCACAGTAAATTGATTTTCAGATTAGAAAAAAAACCCAGCCAGTACTCTGATATTAAAGTTCCAAATCCATAACTCTAACAACAATTTCATTATTGGACATATTATATAACACAGTACAAAGTTTATTGCTGTTTCAGGCAATTACTTCCACATTTTCACTGAAAATAACTAAACCCATGTGGACATCGGTTTTTCCTGGTATAATTAAAAGTTTAGCCATTCATTCTGCTATTAAATATAATACTGAGACTCCTGGCCTTTTCGAGTAATCTTTCTACAATCCACCCAAGCTAACACATTTACTGACACATGCCATCATTAACAAGAAGAATGGCCAACCATGGCTATCAATTTGGAACACTATGTCTTAACTTGGCTTATAGCAAGGAATGACAGAGGGAGGCTGTGAAGGGAGACGTCTACAATACTTACTTTTGTGAGCTTCAAACTCTATCTTGGGAACATACTTCAGAAATTGAAGTTTCTCAAAACAAAAATAAGACGTGATATGTGGTTCCAGCTGCGGTAATTCAGAAGTACACTTGATTCTTTTCTTGACCCTAAGCAAAACCCAGCTATGCTCCAAGAATTCTGATGAAAACACGTTCTGACCAGTGGTATGGGTTCTCAACTTTTTCAGTCTTGAATATGCTGATGCAGAGACCCACCTCATCTGTGGCCAAAGACTGCTATGTCCATTGATCTTTCTTTGAAAATAACAAGCCGGAGGGATGGGGGAACCCCAGAAACTACATCTTCTGTCAGTGAAATATACAAGAACTGTAGGTAGGGAAGAAACCCACGCTTAGGAAAACTCACAGCTTGTCTGAGACCACTCAAAGATGTAAATCTTTAAGGACCTCTGGTCAAGAAAGGAAGGATTCTGTTAGATCCTTTCTAAAGATGAAAGGATCCCGCTGTTCTTGGAGAAGTACAAGAAATATTAACAAGAATAATTAAACGTAAGGAAAAGATCTATCTAAGCAAGTCCCATTTGAGAGTCCTTCAGCATCCATTCAGCTGCCACCATCTCTGGTGATTAATGGATATGCTGAGTCAATATGAATCTGAGCAGACTTAGAAGCTAGAAGGAATTCCTTATCTCCATGTAGAACTTGCTGTGCTGTACGCAGAGTTGGTAAACCCTGTCAAGACATTTGCCATTGATGCAAAAGAAACCCAGCTTGCTCTTTCAGCTATACTAATGAGGTATTCATCCCTATGAGTACATCTGTTGCTGTAATAGCAGAGATGACTGAATAAACATAGGGAAAAGGTCTCTTGGGCAAAGCAATACTATTTTTAAATAGTAATCTTTTAGAATAGGGCAATGTTTCAAAATAATAGTCTATTCTGACCACATATAATGAAAAGTTCTGTTCACAAAGTTGTGATGAATATTAAGATGTAATCCCTCTTTCATTATCCTAAGGAAGTGTTACGGGAACCACACTCATGCAGTTCTCTGAAGTAATAAGTAATGAAACAAAAAAAGTATTTTTGAGGTAAACAAGAGCAGCAATAATTCTTAGTCTACATATTACTCTTTTGAGATATATTTGTACATATACAATACTTTTGAGCAGATACAGATTTGAAATATTTTGAATCTATAATGATTTCCCTTCAACGTTTGCCAATATTGCCTTTGGTAAAACGCCACATCAGCACTGGTAGTACTACCTAAAACTCCTCACACTTTCCATAGAGCATATAAGCAGTTCATAAATACAGACATAAAACTTCTTACTTATTGAAAACAATGCTCAGATTTAAAGCCTCATAAGAAGTTTTCTGTTACAACAGTAGCATAATGAACTAAATCAATGACTTTAAATGAGAACAAGGATTGTTTAAAACCTACAACATACATTGTAGGAAAAGATAATTTTAAAACCTAAGGTTATTTCAAACCCAAAATGTAGAAGGTTTTAGTCTGCCCTGATTGCCACCTAAAACAGAAAACAAAACAAAAAAAAACCCAAAACCCTAAATTAAAAAAACAAAAACCCACCAAAATCATCAAAAAACCCACACCAAGCCCAAATACCACAATAAATTAGAAGTATAAAGACACTTTTAGTTCAAAGATGTTGCTCTCTAAAACTGCGTAAGTCACCACTACATCTGTTCCACGGGTATATTCATTGCTCATAAAAAAGCAGCAAAACTCTCAGAGGAAAGAGAACCCTCAGAGAAAGAAAATGTGCTATTTAACTGTAGGGCAAATCAGCCACTGAATTTTACTCGCTGGACAAGGGGAAAAGTTAACTGACAAAAAAAATCATCTCTCAAAACATACAGTTTGATAAAACCCAGGGTACTACTCTTACTTGCTTTATTTTCCTACTCAAATTGATCTAATACATGCACAGAATAGACAAATCATAAATGTTTGAAATTATTAAACTGAGAGAAAAATAGCACTTGCTATTTGCTCTGCATTGCCGGTAACTCTACCCCTCCTGCTTTCCGTGTGTATCTCTAACTGCTGCGTACAGGAATATCCTTCACAAAAATGAAGAAAATTGGCCAGATAACTGCTTCATTCCATAATTCACAAGTTAATCAAAACTGGTGGCAAAGATATGGACAAAATAAAAAAAAAATTCTCCAAGTATAATTGCTTTTGACACTAATAAGTCCATTATGAAACACATCCATCCATGTATAATTTTTTCCCTTCAACAATAACTTTGATGCTTTACTGCTGGGCAATACGATAGTCAATGCCTTACAGAGTTTATGCTCAGAGCTTTGAGAAAGGCAGAGAAAGACCAGTAAATAGCACACATTTCACTGATGAATTTAAGTGCAGAAGTCAGAACTCTTAAAATCCAATACACTGGAATGCACATGGACAATCCAGATACCTCCTTTACACAAGAAAACCACTGAGCATAATTTTAATTTCCTAGGTTTTGGGAAGCAGAGGACCATTTCAATAGTCATGTGCTGGCAACTAGATTTAACTAGCATGAGATCTGTTTCCAGATGTGTTTTATCTAGAGATTTTTCTATGAATACTTCCAACCATGTTCTCCCTATGTTTTTTAAATTAAATAGCCTGGAACATCTGAATACTTCAAGAAACTATAATAAGAAACCATTCTTAAGACATGTTCCTTTTGTTCCAGTTTTCTTTAATTTCAAGGTCAAAATTATGTGCCCTAGACAAACAGCCTTTCTCCCTCACCCCCAATAAATTAACTTTAAATTTATGATGTTGGTCTTACATAGACAATGCAAAAACAGAAACACAAAGAAGGGATCAAATATTTATAATGCTTTATCCACACGAACTTTCATAGAATTGCTTGTGACTTAAACTTTCCAAAAACAGCTACTCTCTGCCAGGTAGTCCAGCTGATGCCTTATCTCTTTACCTTTCAGCTTCTCTTGGTTAGCCAAAATACCATTACTGCTCCTCTTGAGGCGACATTCATTACTTGCTACAGGACCAAGGAAAATGACAAAAGCAAATGGAAGCCGACAATTTGATGTTCATTGCTCTGCACTGATGAGATACAGGACTACTTTTAACAGCACTGCTGAGGAAAAATGGGTTCCTCTAGAAGAAAGTATTATCCAGGAACCATTTAATTCACAGAAGAGAATAAAAGTATTTTACAGAATGTTAGGATATGTCTATATCCTGACTGAAGAAAAGAGTGCACAAAGAAAGATAGGAACTCATATATATATTTGCAAGTCATATGCATTACTTCAGAAGACCTAGGGCAGTATTGTAATAAGAAAAAAGTGGAGACATTAACTAGAATGGGCTTTAGTAATCACAGCTGAACAGGAAGTGGGAGTTCAAGCACAATTCATGATTCTTATACTATGGCCAAATGGGGACTGGAAGTAAAAAGAACATTATATTCTTACCTATGAAGAAGGATAGTGTAAACAACATAGCTCTCAGACATTCCCTTGAGCTCAGAGACATTTCAAACCTAAAGCTATTAACTTCTATATCTTCATTCAACATTATAAAACTAAAGAATTAGATTTTGCCAAAGTACAGGTTTTAAATATGGGAAAATAGTAATTTGGAAGGAATAGGTAGCCTAAAACCACTTTTCAGAGTATCCCAAACTGCCAATCGCCCCCCAAGCATTCCTGAACACTCGGCTAGTAGAGGAACTCACTGGAAGTTAAAAAAGCTGAGGGAAAACCTATACCCAACACTGCTTTGCTTCAGCACCACAACATAAACAACTGAAATCAAGCTTACCTTTCTTGAAGCGTAGATGTCGAAAAATGGTTTATTTCGAACACTGAATGGTTCCTGTGCTTTGTCAATAAGACCAGTTTTCATCTTTTCATGTCGTGGAAATATA
Organism: Nestor notabilis; assembly: GCF_000696875.1. Lineage (NCBI taxonomy): Eukaryota > Metazoa > Chordata > Aves > Psittaciformes > Psittacidae > Nestor > Nestor notabilis. The sequence goes on from NW_009934398.1 coordinate 46,894, forward strand.
ATTTCTTTCTCTATACACGCAAGTCGAACATTAAAATCACAGTCTCCAACAGGCTGTCCCTACCAAATTAAAAAGAAAAAGATTAAAAAACAGTATTAAAACCAAACACCAAATTATTTACAGAGTCCAAGTTTTCCTTACACAATATTAAGTATCATACAGATAAAAATATTGTCAAATCACTACATGTTTTTGTCAAATGCTTGGTTTTCAAGCATTTGTCTCAGATTGTAAGAGGTTTAATCAAATCAAAGTTCATAGAAAGATAAAAACCTATAATATGTATTCAAGCATATGCCAGTTAAATACCTAAATACCTTTAAAGTTAAGAAAAATAATTTAAATATACCCTAATTACAGCTTTGGATATAGCAGCTATGTATTTTACCACATAGTTTTCCTCGGAAGTCATTTAGCTTATTTTGTTTGCAGTACTTTTAATGGCGACACAACAGTGGGATTTACACAGTTAGGGAAACTCATTGCTTTAAATGTACTATATCGATGCCTTCAAAGAAGCATTAATTATGCCAATGTTCACTTTTCTGTCACAGAAAAGAGAAAAACATAGCTGCACGCAGCAAATGTGCCAATAAACAGTGTCTGCAAAAACCTGCAAGATATGTGATGGCTCAATCACACAGGTGACCGAGGTAGTAAAATCTCCTCTCAAGTCTCCATAGCCTAGTCTGACCTTTCAAGATCTCAAATAAAGCAGCATCTTTATGCTGTTCTTTATACATTTGGTGCATTGCACCAGATCAGCATGAGTGTTCAAAATGTGCATTTCTCAGATTAATAATTGCTCGTAACCAAGTTTATTATATTTCTGAGCATTAGATAGTGAAGAGAACACTCTGTGGATATCACTAAGAGAACATAAGCAACAGACAGCTTATAAATTCTAAGGTTAGTTTCAGTCAGACGTGCCACTTGCATAGCAATAAGGCACAAAACTCAGATTTGCATTGTTACAAGTACAAAACAACACTGACAGTTATTTACATGAGATCACCCCTCATTTTGCCACCCCATTCATATGACAGAATAATTATTAAAAAAACATCCCCTTCATGGTCCACAGAGAATAAGCCCATAGAGATTTGGCTTACAAAACCAACATTTTTCAAAAGTTGAAAGCAATGAGCACAGGAAACTGGGAAGACATGGGACTCGAATCATCAACAGCAGCAGCACAGATGAGCAAGACAACCACAAACCTCGTATCTCCTGTACTAAACACAGCTAAAAGAGAAATGGAAAGAGAATATAAAAGGAAAAAAAGCCCCACTCTAATGTGCATTGAAAAGAATCAGAACTGGTCAATCTGAAAGAATGCAAAGGAAATAAATGGCAAAATTACATTCTGATGAGGCATAGAAAGTAAGAGATAGAATGCACAGTATCTGAACAGATATCTTAATTAGGAGAAAAATGGAATGCCAATTTTAGACCAACATGAATTTAATCAAGTTCTTTCCAAATTCATACTGGCTTTCACCAGAATCTTCTGCATTTCATACTCCCAAAAGGGGCATTAAGTTTCTCTTACATTTCTTTCCTAGCGCTAGATCCTTACTAGACCTCTGTCAATAGTCCTCAGTTGATCACTGCAACAGCTTTAAGAACTATGCATTGCTCCCATATCACATGTAATTCACAACCGCTTTCCTTCAGGACTCAGCTTGAATCTATACAAGGAGAGGCAGCACACCTGTGGGGGGAAGCACATCCTGCACAAAGCCAGCAACAGCATGGGTGGAACGTCTCCTAATCATTCATCCATGCTTGAGAAAAAGACAAGAGCCTCTCCAGTTATTAACTTTGCCTTCGGCATTGCCTTCCTTTCATACATGAAGGTGTCATTAGTAAAGAGTCATTCAAATGAATGGAAAATTGGAGTACGGAAAAATCCAAGGAGCAGGAGAGTGGCTCCCTCTTTATTCATTTGTTGCAGAACACAGCTGCACCATCTACAGATTTTTAAGTGTCACAGACAAAATTTTGGAGAATCGTGCTTTCTTTCCTTCTTCCCCCATGTACAGCATACTTGAGAACTCATCTATACAGTGATTAAGCTTCCCCTGGTTTGTTTATCTAAACATAGAAAACACATCTTGACCTTTGTAACAACTGATTGAAGAACTGATTGAAGAATTCTCTCCTGGGAAATGTGTATACATATTTTTTAGTATTTCAAAGAACACCATGAACTGTTCTCTAGATATGTTTCAGCAAGATCTAGTGCACATGCTCTCTTCCCTACAGCAGCTTTTCCACTCAGCCGCATTCTATGAGTAGGTCTGAAAAAGCACATGAACTCATTAATGTTTCAAATATTTGAGCTTCCAATAAGTTATTTAGAGAGCTTCTTTACAGTGGTGCATTCAAAAATGCTTTTGTATAATGACTTAAATTTATTTCAATCCCTTAATAGTTAACTTAAAAGCTGAGACAAGTTCATATGCACCATAAACTGGCTGAATTACCTTCTTTTCCTCTAAATAATCTTTTCACTTCTCCGATCTATGTGGAACTAATTATTTCCTGCAGCTCTGCCAATCATGTATTTTTATTTCAAAGCTTGTTAAGCAGAAGGGTGTATTACCACTGAGTTCCATCATATAAAGGTCAGAGTTAGGTTGACATAAGATTATATGAGATGGGAAAACACAGACAATGCTGCCGAGTAACTTCTTCATAAGCCAAGTAAACCAAAAAGCTAAGTAGTATTTCATTTTCACAAAAGCACAGGACATCAGCAACAAGAAAATTAACATAATACTGAATTTAAATCAAGGACATGCTGAACAAAAGCAATACTGGAGGAAGAGGGGTTTTTCTTTGTTATTAGACACTTGCCACAATTACAAAAAATGTTGCTAATATACAATGTATTTTATCCCAAACAGATCCAAAACCTTCAAGGGGTAAAATCCCAGCTTTTATCAAATATATAGGAAGGTAACATAGGCTGCAATAAGCAATTTACAGACCTTGACAAAACCAGGAAGATATTATTTAGTACATGAAGCACACATTTAAAAGTTGTCCAAAACCAAGACTTTGATGCATGTATAATCTAAACCCAGGCATCAAGTACTAGTACATTTGTACACAACATTGATGTTTTATTAATTTAAGCATTCAGATGTTTGAGATTTCATTTCGATATGTAAGTTTTTACTTGTCTGAGAAGGATGAGGGTCACCACTGCCTAACAGCAGTTAATGGAGTATATTACATGATAATTCCTGTTCTAGGCATATTTAACCTAAAATAAGTTTGTTAGCAAAGGGTAAAACAAAATTAACAAGTAGCATGTGTTTCCTATCTATGCTAGAAAGTTACACTTCCCCCTCACTGTAATTAAAATACATCCTAAAGCAAAATACCGTTTAGACAAGCTTTAAGAGAAGAGTCATCTGTTGAATCAACACCTCTTCCTCAAGCAACTGAATTCTCTTCACCTGTTGAAACTTGGTGCATAGTACTAAGAGGTCACAGCATGAAGTGGGCTTACACTAGATGTGACACTTGAAAATATTACTTCGATGTTAAACACAATCCTCCACACATGCTCAAAACATAGCATGAGATTTCTATTGAGCTTTGAAATCTACCCAGGACTGAACAGTTCTAAATTTAAGCTTACGTTATTTCAAATTGACTTCTCAACAGAACCTGTACAAAGTACGTCACACAAGAACCTAGTGTATCACAAAAATAAATACATGGTTAAAAGTACTAAAAAACAGGGTCTGCAGCTCATTTAATATCCATTGTCTTGAGGGGGTAAAGGAAGGAAATTTATTTGCTGAAAGGAGCTAAAGAAAAAACCAAAACCCAAACAAAACAAAACAAAAACCACCCACACAGAACAACTACCACACACATCCCTCCCCCCCAACAAAAAACCCACCAAAAATCACAGTTCCAATAAAATTCCTCCAGATGAGTGCCAGGAGCCTGAATTTGGTCAAGCATCAGGCTGTTCTCATGCAATGTCCTGCTCTCCACCTGGTTCGGGGAAACCTCCATGTTCAAGTCACAACTTCATGCTGGTACGGCTACAAGGGCTGGTGAGCAACTCAAATCCCAGGTCATTAAATACAGGAGGATGTCAGGAATTGCAAGAGGATAACAGGATTTCTGCTGCACACCCTGCCTCAGTCCCCTCTCTCTCTGCCACAAGAAAGGTACCCTGAGGAGCTACCATCACCCTCCAGGTTTAAGTCTCCCTTCCCCTGCCTCTCAGGTTGACCTTGTGGCTACAGCTCAGTAAATCCAGTGACAATTACATGGCAAGTCCTTTACCTAGATGGCTGCAGTACAGATAACAAAACGTGGTACGTGGGTGCTAAATCCCATAAAAGTACTTTCTCTCAGAATCTGGTATTTATCTAGCTTTTTCCCAATGCAGCTATGGTAAAAAGAAAAAAAAATGCCTGGGCCTGTGTACACAGCTGATAACTAGCTTGGTCTGCGATAAACAGAGAATATTTATTCTCTTCCTCCATGAGATATGGTTCAAAGCCTACCTGCCAGCAAAGCGTGCTCCATTTGCTCCCCCACAGCAGTACCTTAGACATGAATAATTCAGCACATACACACACATACGTTCCACACACGTCTTTACTTATTGAACCATAGCGGAACATATGTCACAACTGTCTTCACTTTAATGATTTTGAGAGAAGAATAAAGAATAAGCTCATGCTGATATTCTACCCTGTGTTTAACATTATTATTGACAATTCAAGGCACCCACAGCTGACATCTGCATCTCGAACAAAAGCCCATTATTAGTTCTCCCATCTTCTGAAGACCATGCCTTCTAATATTTGGCATTTTATATTAATGGTCTGGCACGTATTTCTTCTGACCATAGTTTTATAGATGCTACTTTTTTGATACACATAGCTTTACGTAAAAACAATGTGAAGGTGCTGTTTCATTCTCTAAATAAGATTATTTCTATATTCAAATTACCTAAAAGGTGGGTTTTTTTCATTTCCAATTAAGTTTTAAAACATGGTTAAAAGTAAAGAGTTAGAGAAATGAAAAATTCTGTAGAACTGACTCATGCTCTTAACTTTTAAAATTTGGTGGTTTTTTCTAACTTTTATCACTCAAATATTCAGAGCAGATACTGTAATGGCAAGGAATTTAGCAGTTTCAAAATTACGTCTAAAATTTATCTTGGCATGAATGAGGTACAGCATGTGAAATATTGTTTCAATTGTAGCAATACAACCAATGTGCTGGTAGAATATAATTACTATTTATATGTTGTCAGCTTATACAATGGAATATCACTTTGATTTACCACAGAAGGAAAATGGTTTGGGGAATCAGACCTATTAAAACGATTGCTTAAGACAGGTATTAAATTATTTGTCTTTCCCTTAAAAATAAAAAAAAAACCAAACTGAAAATAAATTCAAATATGTATGAATCAAAGGAAAGAAGTTTGTAGCCCATGCATAAACATCAAGGCCTGACAGAACATACAAATATAGCTCCACACTTTTTATTTTATTAGCAAACATAACTTGAAAGAAACAGCAGACTGTCAAAACTGTGACTAAACAGATAAGATCAAAACAGAAAAAGTAGATTGTACTACAAACATTGCTCCCTTCCTTGCTCTTCTCCTTAGATTGCTCAAAACAGAATACAAACTCTCACCACTAACATTTTATAATAAAGAGGTAGACTTATAGAAACAGCCATCCATCGTGGATGAACACCTAAGCCCTCTCTTTAGCAAACAAAGCTCCAGTTAGGCGTTGGAAGCTTAGTAGCTGCTATTTTGGGAGCACAGACAACTCAGTCCAATTCATTGTTTGATTACATGTGCAGTGGCTTCATTTAGGATCTTTATAATCCTTGTAAATCCTTCTGAGGCTTCAAAAACAGGACTCCATGAGGGGATTTTACTGGGAGGTAAATGATTAAAACCAAAAGGAATGATGTTCTGTCTAGACTGGCTGCTTCCTCTCAAGTAATCTGAGGAGTAGATGAACTTCCCATTTCAATTACAGAAGTAAAACCCATAATTCTAATAAACCGTAACTATTAAAATATTTTGCTATCATCATATTTACACACAAAAAGATTGCATGTGGTTCTCCCAGCTAAATATAAAAATAAATAATTTATTTTGCACTGAATTTAAGCTATCTGCAGAGACTATCAAACACAAGGCTTTACCGCTGATGGTTTTTTGGATTATTTTTCCTAGTGCTGTTGTTGCACATAGTACAGAGGCATCCTAATTTAATTGCATCAGATACTAAAGGATCCAGTCAATATTTTCTCTTTCTGCTTCTTCTCTCCTCACTCTCTTTTGCTTTCTACCAGCCATTCACGGTGACTCTTCTTAAGAATAGCTACTGCTGGTTTTTTACAGGGCTGTCTTTATGACAAATAATTATCACTCCAATGAAGTAAAAAACAATGGGGAAAATCCTCCATCTTAAAGATATTATTCAGGCCATTTCATACTTGAAAAGATTATGACACTGATTTTTTTAGGATATAAATCACTTCACACAGTATGTAAAATAAGACTGTTCTAGTACAGTAAGTATTAAGTCTCCTAAAAACTAGAAAACAGGGAGGGAAAAAAAAAAAAGGAATGAGAAAAAGTAGTAACAACCAGCACTGATTCACAAACACTATCTTAGAAAAGTAAGCATCTACCAGCCCTAAACCATCACAGAACTAAAAATTAACTATTTGCTTGTAATCAGTGTTATACTCCTGAAGACTTCTACAATACCTGTAACTTCAGTACTCAATCTGTCTTTATCTAGTTCATTGTGTTCATGGTTAGCTTATGAGTAAGGAAGAGTGATTAATCTTATATTCATTTCAAGAGAAAAAAAGGTATTTTTCTTCATATTTCTTTTTTTTTAAAAAAAAAGCTCTTTTTTTTTTAAAAAAAAATAAATATTCTAAGAAGGCTGAAAATATGGCCTTCACATTCCTTCCAGGAACATAACAGTCGCTCAGGTTATTCAAACATATTAGCCATGGAAAAGAATATATTAGAAAGGTCCTGCTTTCTCCTGTCCTGAATTGTATCCTATCTTATAAACCTATCCTGAACTGTGTAATTACTTTAGATTCGGTACATCCTTCTCATTAACTTTGACTATTTTTTTTCTTTAGTTCTTTCCCCTAGAAACAGGAAAAAGATGGGAAGGCAAGAGACAGGGAGAAAGCTCAAAATACGAAATACTACAGAATAATTGTAGAAAAGGAGAAACTAAAACTAAGTTAGAGAAATAAGACATGACAACATCTGAACGCACTCCCACTGCTTCCATATGATATCCCCCCAAGCATCCTCTATTTTACATCCTCTGTAGCTTTTCCTGTTTGAAATACACTGGACATAAAAAAAATAAATAAATAAAATAAAATAAAAAGAAAATATCCCCATGTTAGACTTCATTCCCAATACTTGGGAAATTGGACATGATAAATGCAACAGGAATCATGCCCCACTGTAACGTTTTTCACACTTTCCACTTCAGCTGTGATCACTGCCAGATTCTTGAGAGATCCGAGTATTTGCCTGAGACAGAAGGTGGGTTTAAGTCCACTTGGCAGTTTGTATGGGAATGACTGTTATAAACTGCAAGCTGAAAGAGACAGCTTTTCTATTTAATCATGTTCTTAGCACAAGCAGATAAAAAAAATATTGCAAATAAGAAGTGAGCGCTTTTAGGGCTAAAAACGTGAGAGGCAGAAAACTGCTTAGGAAAAGTATTGTGAAAAGCTCTTTAAAGAGGCCTTCTACAAACAAAAAAATTGTTTGTGGACTTTATTCTCTAAATTCGATAAGGTTTGAAGCATTTCAGAGTTGTTTTCATTTATCATGCAACTTCAACTTTCAGGTCTCACTTTGTATTTTTTTGTAGCAAGTTTCATGGTTTACTGAAAAAGTGTCACATCAGAGTAAGCTACGGAACCCAACACCCGAAAAAATATAAAGGATTTAATATCATGGCAACTTCTAGAGCTGCTCTTGGAGAGCTACATGTCCCTGTCTATCCCTCCCAGGAGCAACACTTTGTGCCTCTTCCCCTGACTAGTGATGATCTGACATTCCAAAAGGTTCTCATGAGACACACTTCACGTTAAGGTCTGGAAACAACTTTGGGGAATAAAACAAGACATGTCAAAATTTAATACACTCCCTTTGCTTTTATGTAATGTTTCATTATGAATTCTTTATCTTGGAAAATATGGAACACAAAACACCTACACTGTCCATAGTGCCCCTGGGTTATGAAAAGGGGGATCTAACTCAGAGACGCAAGAGAAAGGAAGAAATCAGATGTATTTTTCACACATTCAAACCAGCAAGCAGAACAGTTAACCTTCAAGCTAACTACAACACTAAAGAATGCTCCCCAACAAGAAGCAGCTTATTAGGGAAAAAACAAAACAAAACAAGACACATGTACTACTTATCACTCTTTAAGAATAATTTCGGCATCACCCCAAAGGGCAGGTTTTAAAACAGGGATGTAAAAATTAATAAAAACACCATTTTTCAGTTGCATATGAACTTTACTCAAGCACAAAAAGCAACAGGGAAGGAAGCACAAAGTAACAAATTACCTGTTTGGAATTTACAGAATAGGTAAGGAGATCTGCAAGTTTTGCTGCTCAGACATACAAGTGAGGTTTTCAGTGATAAATACAAGACAATGAACAGGGAAGGGAAATAAGGCAAGAAAGACTTAGGAAAACTAATTAAGATGCATTTCTGTCCATCCATCTCTACAGACCCAAAAGCTTTGGCAGCATCACTGCCTTCCTATGTTGATTCTCTGTCTTACAAGCTCTCCTAGACCACTATCTGTTGGCCTTCCCTATTCTGTAATGCTACCTTAATTTTTATAGCCTAAAGAATACTGAAACACATTAAATGGCCAAGCTGCCCCTGCTCTTAATAAACTGCATTATAAAATGAGAGGAGGAAGAGAAAGCAATTTTAATGCATCTCTTCCAAGCGTGACACCAGAAAACAAAGGCACAACTGAGTAAATGGTCTGTATCTCATTTACCTGACACCTCTAGGCCCCCATAGAATTAAGTGATATAAACATATTTTGAGAACATAAAACACAGTAAAAGCACTGTTACAAACATTTAGGTGCTTGTTAGGTATTGTCTCCAGAACAAATAATAGAAAGGGTGCAAGAATAAACACATGCATGGCATCCTCACTTTCCAGAGTACTATCAATAATGAAAACATTTTAAATCTGTATTTTGAGGTACCATTTGAGAAATTAAGAGTGGAAGGGTGACTGGCAGCCAGGTGCATTTTTAAACAGAAAAAAATGCAATTAAACACCTGCATCTCTGAATTGTGCCCTTAAAATTTTCACAGTACATTTTTAAGATAAGGTTAATAGACTAACAAATGAGAGGCAGCATGTACTGTGCATTTTACATCACTTTAAAATGAGGTTTGTAATGGAAAAGTCAGACACGGTAATATTTTACAGGGATTTAAAACAAAAATTTTTCATGCATGAATTCAATAAGCACATTTGCTGTGGGCAGGATTTATGACCAGCATATCTGTTTACCATGACAAATTTTATCTAACAACTACAGCATTGTTATGTGTAATGACAACCAAAGAAATCTTGACCTTGACTTAATTTAATGCACAGAGTATTAGGAAATTAATCGAAATTCCATCTCCTTTCTAAACATTAAAATAATCATTCTTCTTCAAGCATTCAGTCTATTCTTACCATTGCAATCTGGTCTCATGAAAACTTGGCTAGAGTTGAAAAATTTAAAGGCCAAGGTTAGAAAGGAAAAGGGAAGTACTATTAATTTTCAGCATCTCTACTAAGAATGTATTAATTAGATCCTACATTACGCCAGTGTTACTTTTTATTACTTAACTAAGGAAGAAAATAGTTACTTAAGTTTAATGTCTATGCATCTACATGTAGCTATTTAATATAACCTAAGAAAAAGCCTCTCAAAACAAGGTGTCTCAGGAAGAGCTGTCTCAAAGATGACTGGAGAATGAAGACATACTCTTTTGTGGATTGTTTCTGATGAACAGGGATTTGGATTTACTTGCATTTGCTTCTGGGACTGTTAATTATTCTATTATCAGCTTCCTTTGTTACACTAGAATTACCCACCAAATTTGAACTTTTTATTCACTATTCAGGTGAAATAGATAGTGCTATATAGCTATAGTTACTATAATAATGAACGCAGCTACACAAAGACATAAACCAGGAAGATGAAAAGTAACTGGCACTGCAGGGATCTAGCTCTGTACCCATTAAGTCTAAACACCATAAGGAATGTTGGGTGCCATTAGCCTTTTAAGTTCAGAGCAATATGAAAAACACAGATTTCATGTCTGCGGAGCACATGTCCTCTGCTCTCAGCCCCTAAGGGCACATTAATAGCAGAATATGTCATATTTCACAGAACAGCACCATCTGAACTTCAGAGAAGTGAGCCCCAAGTCTGTGAACTAGAAGACACTCTGGGTACATCTACACTGGTGAACCAACACATCAGAGGCCCCATCTCTGTCCGTGAAGCCACTGACCATCTGACCATGTTCATACTCTCAAAACAGGATGACATCATCTCAAAAAATCCTTGAGCAATGTTAAATTTAAAATGATTCTTGAGAATTGCTCAAGAGCACTGTAGCCAGCCAGGGCCAAAAGTGTGCCAGGGATCATTTTAATTACTTTAAAAAAGGACAAACTTTCAGTAGCTGGATCCTGCCCTTTTCACTGTTTCATTTATTAATACATGCCACTTCTCAAAAATGGACTTTGAGAGATGATTTTATACGGTCTGAGTTGCTCTTCATAGAAAGAATCAAGCAAAGCAGAAAAGAAAAAGCAGGCATTTGTCTGTGTTTCTTCGAAGAGTTTAGATCAAAAAATGGATTTATTTCACTAGGATATAGCTTCCTTTCTACGAATTCCATTTTAGCATGTGAGATGAAAGCAGTGAGACAGCAATATCATATTTTGAGTTGCTATTAATAACAATCAACATCATGATTCAGACTGAAGAAAAATGACAATTCTAAAAGATCATCTTTTATCTCCTGAAGAATCGATTGTTTTTCGTGATACAGACATCTCAGGTAACACAATGGGATTCTGTAACACAAGCTTCCAGAAACCACATGTCACAGAAACAACAATTCAAAGAAATGAACTCAAACATTTCCATCAGCCTCCCTGAAGACTGACTTTTGCAGCAGCTATAGGTGATAAGCATCAGAATTCAATACAAAATTTATCATGGAAAGAGACAGCCAAGATAGATTACTTCTATGTTCTCCCCAAGAACTCCAGTATAGTCTCTCCCAATCACTAAAACTCTTTTTTTCCTTCTTTCCAAGACTTTTCCTGTGTAGACATCTAGAGCCAAATACACACTACACATCTTAGTCTATTCTCTTAGTTTCCTTTGATTCTTTCTATAAGGCTGCTGTAGTTTATTCCTGATACACCACAGCAGTATCAAAAGGTAAGCAACAATGAGCCTTACCAATAACAATGCAAATTAAAATTTGTAAAAGGTAGGTCTTTGCTCACTCACTTTCTCTCTCATTTTTCTCCCTTGCTATTCTCTTCCATTTGTTTCTATAGCCTCTACTCAGAGTAAAGTTTCTGCTACCTTTCTGTCCTGATGAGCACATCATCCTTGCTTAAGAGGACTTCCTTACATTCTCTTAGGTATCAGTCTTCAGTCCTACATATCCCCTTGTTAAAAGCCAGAGAAATATGCACAGAGATAAGGTTGCACTAACTCAACTGCTACACTTCCAAACATGAATTTTAGCACTATCTAGGCCCCAAAACCAAGATAATGAACTAAAATAAATACAAGAATGGAGTACACTGCAGTTTTGAAGCAGAACAATAATGCTGGTCAAATATCCTGAGAATAGTTCAAAGTGATATTACACCAAATGACATTTGGAAATTTCTAAGTATACGATATTATTTTGCTGTGATCTAGAATTTAAACCCATGATTTTTCTGTATACATGTTAAGAGCTTTCAGTGTACTATTTATAGCCACCCTGAGAGGCGCAAGTTGATGTATATCTTATTACAAATACATGGTACACTCTGAAAAACTATATATTACTTTGTCGTAGTACTAACTTCTCTATTTTGGGGTTAGTGCTGGTCACCCAAACACACAAATTATCAGCAGTATTAATAACGCACATAAGTCTTTTGGACTTCATGTGGAATTTGTGAATGCAGTATTTCAGAAGGAATGTTCTGACAAAGTCAGAAAACTTTGTAGTGCTTGGCTAGCAAAACAGGTTGAGCATTTGAGAATAACATCAGCTGAAAACATCTCTCTTTCACTAGGCCCAACTAAAAGATGAGTTTTGCCTGAGCCAAGGTGTTCATCAACAGACTTCGTATTCCCATTTCCCTCAGCTGCAATGTCACATCTCTAACAGCAGAGTATGCTGAATCACTGGAGTATGAGATGGGGGACATGTTGGAAATCTTGTAACTCACATGACAGACAGTGAGTACAGCAACTCCACCATCAACCTTCAGGAAAAGAGAGCTACTTTCAGGATCAAAAGGAGCAATGTCAAGCTCCTCATATAGCTGCCTGCCAGGTTGTTTTGGCAGGTTTTTTTTGGAGTGAGACGTTTGTTCTGGAAGGGAGAGGTGGTGGTTTTAAACAGAAAAACTGATGATTTTTGTAATTATTTGAAGCTCTGATAGGAAAAGTTACACAGATTTAACTTACACAGCTTAAAAAGGAACTTATCCTTTCTTTTTAATACATTCACCTCTCTTGGTGATAAAATTCTGTTGGATCATTTCTTGCCAAGCCAAACATTCATGGGTGCCCATTTTTGTAATTAAGCTTCTAAAATTAACTTGAAAAAAGCTATGCTTTTTAATCTCTCTAGTAGGACCACTGCTAATGACTTCTGCAGCTGAAACCCTGCTTGTACTCATATTGATAACAGTATCTTAACTTGTCCTTGACATTAGAATAGTACTAACTCCTCTCTTTCTGATTCCCAGAGCATTTAAAAAACAAACAAACAAATCCTTAAAGCATTTACAGCCCTGCTCAAAAGCAGACATCTCCCAAACCTTGACAATGCTCTGGAAACCCTGATTATTTTTCCTGCTGCCAAGTGGGATTCTTCATGTTAAGACTGGATCCTTCACTATGAATGAGGGTTTCCTCCCCTTCCACTCCAAAAATGTTTCACCAAAACAATTATGACTTTTGAAAAGTGTTATTTTGCAAGGAGAGTATATGCATATCCCAAACCGAGGAGAACGTACACTTCACACATTTATTTTTTCAAAAGGAGAGTAACAGCAGTGAATGGCAGGTTTGACACAAAGTGTGAGCAGAGACAAGGAAAGACATGAAGGTAAATAAATACAGAACACAGGTGGAGAAACAGGTAAGAAAATGTAAAGGCAAAATGAGAACTCAAGTGTAGTTATAGAAGATTGCGTTTTTCAGAAGTCTACAAGGAATTTTTGCTTACTGAGAAGTCCTAATCATAGGAGGGGTCCAGGAAAGTAACACCTACTTTTCAGAAAAGAATAAAGAAAAGATGATTGAGACACAGAATTAACATGACTTAACACAAAATAAGGGGGAATGGGTTTAAACCTAAACAGGGGAAGTTCATGTTAGATAAAAGGAAGAAGTTCTTTACAGTGAGGGTGGTGAGGCACTGGAATAGGTTGCCCAGAGAAGTTGTGAATGGTCCATCCCTGGCAGTGTTCAAGGCCAGGTTGGATTGAGTCTTGGGTGACATGGTCTAGGGTGAGGCATCCTTGCCCATGGCAGGGGAGTTGGAAATTAGATGATCTTGGGGTCCTTTCCAACCCAAACCATTCTATGATTCTATGATTCTACTCCTAATCTAACATGTATTCCCCACAAACTATTATTATTTTTCAAAGCAGCTGTTCTAAGTCACGGTATGACTACACCTCCAAGAATACCAAAGTAATTTTTGGTGACTACCTCCTTGTCTCTAAATTGGAGAGACA
>NW_009934399.1:0-1386 GCF_000696875.1 Nestor notabilis
GAGGAAAGAGAAGCCCTCTCCCTTCGGGTCCTCTCCATTCGGGCCAGGCCTGCTTAGCGTCTCTGCCGCTACCTGTCTGGAAACCCCTCAAGCCCCAGACATGCATGGGGAAGGTGCCAGATGGGTTTCCCCTACATCTTGCTGTACAGTGCTTCGCCTTGCTTGTTTGCAAATCCACCAAATAATTCATGCCAAACAACCATTAAGAAAGCATTTTCTTTGTGTCTCTGAAACCCTACTGTACAGCTCCATCTGCCTGATATAAATGAATAATCCTTCTTGATACCATTCCTAATCCATTTCTTTACAGTCGAATTGGGAGGGGGGGTGGAGGTGGGATTAATAATCTTTAAAAATGGAAACCCCCAAACAGCCACAGATCCGGTGTATTTATTGCTTCAAATCAAACAGATGTCCCCCCACCCAACCCCCTCCCTCGTGGCTGGATTTAGGACAAACAGGGGCATTTCTCAGAGCCAAAATCCCACGCAAAATTCTTTGGAGTTTAGAGCCCTGATTCGTTTTTTTCAAGGGCTAAGTAGCATCACTTATGTGTCCCGATCAATCCTTCATTAGACAAGAAGAGGAGGAAGACGAAGAAAAGAGAGGAGGAGAGATTTTAGCCCTGCTGGAGGGGCTGCCCTGGATATCCCTTCAGCGCTTCACTTCCCTCCCGTGCCCGGTCCCTCCCGGTTTGCTCCGTGTCGCCGCGTTACAACGGGCACGGGGCGATCATTTGTAACTCATTGTTTGTTTAGGAGGGAGCGGGGGGAGGTTGAGGGTCGGGGGGAGTGCGAGTAGCAACTGGAAAGGTTGCGCATTCCCTCTCCACCCCCGAAATGATAAACAGGGTGGGAAGGCTGTTTGGCTTGCAATATACATCCTCCAAGGTTTCCACTTTGCTAGCGCTTTTCTTCTTTTTTCCTCCTGTTTTTTGTAATTTTTTTTTCTTCCTCTAAGTGCTAATATTTTTTCATGATAATGATGACTTTTATGCGCCTCTGGCAAGGCACCTCGGAACAAAGAACATTTGCACCTCTTCTCTTGGACAATCAGCGCCTGCTCACATCAGGCACCTTTGCTCTTCCCCTCTTCCAGCGCCTTCTGGTTTTGTTTTTCTTCTTCTTTTTTTTTTCTTTTTTTTTTCTTTTTTTTTTTTAATTGTTTAAACCCAACGTTTGAATTTCCTCACCAAATTGCTTCTTTCACTCCCTGCTATTTTCATAGACGTTTTATTTCCCGCCCCCTCTCCCATTTCCAGATCAAACGAAAGCTTCCCTGCCATCCCGGGGTGGTGGTGGATTAGGATATTATTAGAAAGCCAGATTCCCACAGTCAAAAGGGAAGAGAAAGGGAAAAATCTCAGGATTTAGAAGAGCCGGGACT
>NW_009934400.1:0-284 GCF_000696875.1 Nestor notabilis
AGGGATTGGAACTGGAGGAGCTTCAAGGTCCCTTCCAATACAAACCATTCCATGGTTCTATAGCATTAGGAACAATTCCTTCACCAAAAGGGTGGTCAGGCGTTGGAACAGGGAATCACCATCCCTCCAAGTGTTTATAAACCATGTAGATGAAGCCCTTGGTGACCTGGGTTAGTGGTGGACTTGGCAGTGCTGGGGAACAGTTGAGTTTGATGATCCTAAAGATCTTTTCCAACCTGGTTTATGCTATGATGTATGATGCAGCACAGAGCTCTGTAGGGATG
>NW_009934400.1:321-685 GCF_000696875.1 Nestor notabilis
CCCTACTGATGCCACCCTTCCAAGCAGTGCTGGTGGCTCATTCTGTCCCCCCACAGCAAGGACACGTATCACTGACCCACCTCAGGACCAGAGCGTCATCAAGGGGACCAAGGCTGTCATGAGCTGTGGGGTCACCCACGACCCCAGCGTGGATGTGAGGTGTGTGTGATGGGGAGGGGAGGGCTGGGGGGTCCAGGCACCCCCGGGCTCTGGGCAGATGGTGGGTGCCATCCCCAGCCCTGTGCCAGTGATCCTGCAGTGCCACCTGGTGCCCTGCGCACCGGGAGCCCGGCACGATGGTGGGACCCCCCTGGTCCCCTCTCCTTGTGCCAACGCCTCTGGGTGTCCCCCCCGCACAGGTACA
>NW_009934400.1:1169-1929 GCF_000696875.1 Nestor notabilis
GGGACACCGCTGAACACGGAGAGCGGCCCCAGGGTGCGCCTGGACGAGATGGGCACCCTCCACATCTCCCAGACGTGGTCAGGCGACATCGGCACTTACACGTGCAAGGTGGTCTCCGCCGGGGGCAACGACTCGCGCAGTGCCCACCTCCGTGTCCGGTGAGCCCCCCCTCATCCCCGCCGGCATCCCATGCACCAGTCTGTGCCCCCTCCATCACCACCCCATCCCTCACCCCTGTCCAGGCAGCTCCCCCACGCTCCCGAGAGCCCTGTGGCCATGCTCAGCCCCCTGGAGAAACGGGCCATCAACCTCACCTGGGCCAAACCCTTCGATGGCAACAGCCCCCTGCTCCGCTACGTCGTGGAGGTCTCTGAGAACCGTAAGGAGCTGCTCCAAAAAAAGGCACCCGGCAAAGCCTGAGCTCCAGCATCACCTCGGGACGGTGGGCAAGGGATGCTGTGTGGAGCTTGGGGACCTCAGCACCCTGCAGGTCAGGTCCTCCACCCTGCTACCCCCTTTTCCCCCCACAGATGCCCCCTGGACCGTGCTGTTGGCCAGCGTGGACCCCGAGGTGACATCAGTGGCCGTGCGAGGCTTGGGCCCCGCTCGCTCCTACCAGTTCCGCCTCTGTGCTGTGAACGACGTGGGCAGGGGTCAGTTCAGCAAGGACACAGAGAGGTGAGTGGTGGCTGGGGGTCCTGGGGGCCCCAGCGGCAATGGGTGCTCACCCCTGCCTTGTCCCCCGCAGGGTGTCCCTGCC
>NW_009934400.1:1977-3734 GCF_000696875.1 Nestor notabilis
GTCCATCATGATCCAGTGGCAGCCACCCCCTGAGAGCCACCAGAATGGTGTCCTCAAGGGCTACATCATCCGGTAGGCACTGATGGAGGAGCACAGGCATCCCGTCCCTGGCACCCCAGGGTGCTGATGGGGACACTGGCAGCTCTGATGGCCCCTGGTCCCCAGGTACTGCCTGGCCGGGCTGCCCGTGGGCTACCAGTTCAAGAACATCACCAACGCTGAGGTCAACAACCTGCTCCTGGAGGACCTCATCATCTGGACCAACTATGAGATCGAGGTGGCAGCGTACAACAGCGCCGGCCTGGGGGTGTACAGCATGAAGGTGACCGAGTGGACGCTGCAGGGAGGTAGGCAGGGCCTTGGCGTTCACCCGTCGGCAGTGGGATGTGCCATGGTGGTGGACACTGTGAACTGTGCCTTATCCCGGCAGTGCCCACGGTGCCCCCGGGGAACGTGCAGGCCGAGGCCACCAACTCCACCACCATCCGCTTCACCTGGAACCCCCCCAGCCCCCAGTTCATCAATGGCATCAACCAGGGGTACAAGGTGAGGAGTCATTCCCGAGGGTCTCCCCAAAAACCAGGGAGGGTTGGGAGCTCCTCATCCGACCTTCACAAACTGGCTTAGCTCCTCCTTAGACCCCCGGACTTCAATTGGTTCCAGCCTGACAGTTAAAATAGTATTTACTGATGATATTTAACACTTGCATGGGCTCGGAGGCTCCCCTGCTCCTTAATTAATTCCAAATTTGCAATTAATTCAAATTTACATTAATGAAATTGAATTAAAAACATTAAACTTGTTTCTTAATCCGCTCAAAAGAAGTTCAGGAATTTAATTGCCGCTGGATGTGATAACCGGAGCAAGGCAGATATTTAACATTCTTATTAAATGCCACTTAGTATTTTTGATTAGTATTTTTTAGGGTCTAATTAGTATTTAATTAAGTAGCTATAGGCTATCTCGCACAATGGCAATTAAATGCCCAAACATCCCTCCTAAACACAGGCGATTACACTCTGTTATCAATGGGAGTTAATCACAGCACACGCTCCGCATCGGCTCAGAGGGGTAAACACGCACCATTAACAGCATCAAGTGTTCCCTGCGCCCTTAATTGATATTTAATCAACTCTGAGTAAATAAGAGGAGGACGGAGGCGCTCGGAGGATGGTGCTGGTGGTGCTGATGCGTGCGGTGGGGAGGCTGGTACCCGGCATCCTCACCCCAGCTGGTGGTACCCGCATCATCATCCCAGCTCCTCCTTCTCGCAGCTCATCGCCTGGGAGCCGGAGCACGAGGAGGAGGCGACGGTGGTGACGGTGCGGCCCAACTTCCAGGACAGTGTCCATGTGGGATACGTGTCGGGGCTGCGGAAGTTCGCTGAGTACTTCACCTCGGTGCTGTGCTTCACCACGCCGGGGGACGGCCCGCGCAGCCCCCCCCAGCTGGTGCGCACCCACGAGGACGGTACGGGGAGGCTCCGTGTTCCCATGGGATGTGAGCGGCTCCGGGATGGGGGAACTTGGTCCCACCTGGGATGCCCATGGGGATGTGGAATGGGATGCTGCTGAGCCCCTGGGAAGCCCTGTTCAATGAGAGTCTCCTCCATGCTCGCTCCTTGCGGGCGTCCTGTGGGTGCTGTGTGCTAAGCCTGGGTGTCTTTGGGCAGTGCCTGGTCCCGTGGGACATCTCAGCTTCAGTGACATCCTGGACACGTCCCTGAAGGTCAGCTGGCAGGAGCCGCTGGAGAAGAA
>NW_009934400.1:3778-4207 GCF_000696875.1 Nestor notabilis
CCTGAGGGTCAGCTGGCGGGAGCCGCTGGAGAAGAACGCCATCCTCACGGGTAAGGGAGCATCAGCAGGTACCCAGCTCCTGCATCTGTCCCCTTCCCACCTGCAGCATCTTGCCTTGGTCCCCTTCCTGCCCTGCAGCATCTCCTCCTGGCCCCGTTGAGCTCCCTGGGGTGGGCAGTGAAGGTGGGCTGACAGCATGGGGTGCTTCCAGGCTACCGGATCTCCTGGGAGGAATACAACCGCACCAACACGCGGGTGACCCATTACCTGCCCAACGTCACCCTGGAGTACCGCGTCACCGGCCTCACCGCCCTCACCACCTACACCATCGAGGTGGCTGCCATGACCTCCAAGGGCCAGGGCCAGGTCTCCTCCTCCACCATCTCCTCGGGGGTGCCTCCAGGTGAGTGTGGCAGCGCGGGGAGGCCG
>NW_009934400.1:4452-4714 GCF_000696875.1 Nestor notabilis
GGGATGAGGGGGTGCTGCGGGGCAGCTCACCCCATTCCCATCCCATAGGTAGGCCAGAGTGGTGAGGCTGAAGAGTGGGGGCTTGTCCACCAGCTGGCTAATGAGCCCGATGCCCGCTCCATGGAGGTGCCCAATCTGAAGCCCTACACCTTCTACAGGCGAGTGGCCGGGGCGATGCTGTGGTGTCCTCCCAGGGGACTGGAGCCTCCTTGTTCCCTTTCATGATCCCCCCCTTCTCCTTCCTCAGTTTCCGCATGCGGCA
>NW_009934401.1:0-307 GCF_000696875.1 Nestor notabilis
AGCCTGACTCATTCCTGGGGCTCGGCGCTGGGAAATAACCCTTTAGGGTGTTGTTGCTTTTTGGTGGGTTGGGGTTTTTAGGCTCTTTTTTCCCCCTTCCTGGGAAATAACAATTTCTCCCCCTCTCCTCTCCTCGCCGTCCATCCCCCCTGAAAAATGCGTGTTCTGCTTTCCTTTTTGCTACTTTCCATTCACAGAGCGCAGAGAGCTCCGGCAGGAAGTCAGCGCCCATGAATGCTTTCGGGAAGCATCAAGAAACTTCGTTGCTGAAGACCCCCCACCCCCAGCAGAGTCTTGTCCGCGCAGG
>NW_009934401.1:343-36640 GCF_000696875.1 Nestor notabilis
AGGGTGTGCAGGGGCGCTGGGCGCGCAGTCAGCCCGTCCTCGCGTGCGGAGGACGCTTGGTGTGGAGCCAAGCCCTACAAATACTGAAGTTCACCACACTAAAAAATAATCACCAGATACCGACCTGCTCTGTCTTCATGGGGAAAACACACACCTGGAGCCTGATTCTCAGTTCTCCCAGCCAGTACCCTCCAGCTCATGCTTTTCCGGACCTCAAGGATGATTATGGTCCAGCTCCAGAACCAGCTTTTACGGTGGTTTAACTGGGGGGGGAGTGCAATGCAATGGGAGCATAATTCAACTAAGTGGGTTTATAACTCAGACAGTGCATGTCGAGGACTTGGCATCAGACACCAATTTGGAATAACTAAAAAAATACATACAGTGCTGTACAAACTAAAATAATTCGTATCAGAAAGAAGCATATAATTACCCTTCTGGACTCACAGTACTACACAGTCCTACAGAGGGTAGGACATACATCCTACAGAGGATGTATGAAATCCTATAGCTTCAATAAAATTTGTTTTCCTTGCTTCAGAACTGACACCAGCAGTTCCACATGCCCTTCCTATTCCTGAGACATTAGAAATAGCACCTGGGGGGCTGGTGAGGGGCAATTGCCTGAGAGCAGAAGGGAGACCTCTGACTTCCCCTGGAGCAACCGGAGGGGTGGTACCACTCATGCCTTCAAGTAAAAGGCCAGGGGCATGTGAATGTTTGCAGGAGATCATGCGTACTTTGCAAGAACTCAATTTATGCTCATATTTTAGTTTAAATCACAGAATTCCTCAACAACTTTTCAAGTCCATGATTTATCAGAAAAAGATGCTGCAGTTAATGGCAAACCACATAATGTTTAAATGTGAAATTCAGATACACAGGTGAAATTTGTTTGGTTTTTTTTGTTTTGTTTTGTTTGTTTTTTTGTTTGTTTGTTTTAAAAAGGTGAAAAATCACAGCACATGACAAGGTTTGTATGTACTTACACTACCTCCCTCTGTTTCTCTGTTTTGTAATATGGTTTTCTTAAACTTTTATTTCTTTCTTTAACCTTTTTCTTTCTCTCTTCCTTTTCTTTCCCTCTCTTTCTCTCCTTTTCTCCCTCTTTCTTTCTTAATCTAATATTTAGGCAGCTGTAACAAGCTTGGTACAAAACCCCTTCAGGTTGCAAGAGCATTAGGTCTCTTGCTTTACATGCAAAAGGCTTCACTTCTGGGGAAGGAGCAGTGATGTCGTGGTTGCTGTCTTCCTGGAAGATCTCCACACTCCAGCCAGGCTCGGGTTAAGTGCTCTGTTCCCAAACAGGGTCTGAGATGCACCAGGTCCTCTGGCCAGGTAAAGGTGCACCTTCACATTCAGGATGAATGTGGGAGATTTCTGCAGTCCCCTGACATTTGCCTCTGTGCTCGAATGTGCTGTTTTATAATTCTCCTGACGAACAGTGTTCAGCATAAAATCACCCTTTCATCCCCTGTTCTCCCAGTATTCTGAGGGAGTACATGTAATGGTTCTGTCTTTCAGAAGTGTTTGTCTGCCTATGTGGTGCTGTCAGCAGGGATTTCCATGGGAGATTATACTGCTCATCCTATGACACTGAATGAATTCAAAACATGGAAGTGCCACACAGTTACTGCTGCTTTACATGAACCTTGGATTTTTTTCAGGGACTTTTTGAAAAGTGATGTGACTGGTTTCGTTTTTCTTTCCCTCCACCTGCAGATCAGGTAATCAAAGTGCTTTGTCTCCCAAAGCACAGAGTTCAAAGATGCTCTACAAACCTCTGAAGTGACCCAAACCAATTTTCTCAATTTTCTTTATATACAAGCTAAGTAATTTCAGAAAGAAATTTCCAAACTTGACTGAATATAAACATCAGCTAAAATGGATGATATTACAAATAATTTGTTGCAGGTGCTAAAATTACTTACCTGAACTACCAAAATTGTTTGAAAATATGAGATCTACTATGTTTGTTTTAAAGTTCAAAGTCAAGAACATGTTTCAAATAATACACATTTTAGAAAAGTTCTAAATAATCAAAAAATAAACTTTATTTGAACTTGGATGTTTTTCTTTTCTTAACAACCTTTAAAAATGTTTTATCTTCTGTTTTCATGAAAGCAACATTGTCCTTTTAACAGTTCTGACTTAGAACAGATACATATACATTTTTTTTTATGAAGAATGGATGTTTACCCATACAGAAATTAGTAAATCCCTTATTTCTTTTGTAATTGAAAATACATTTATTTTTAGAAATTGACAGCTATTTTGAGAAATTAATGTTTTAAAAAGCTTATTAAATATGGTTATGAAATGAATTTTGAACACTATTTGTTGCTAACTCTAAATGTACTTAATTCTGAAGTATTTTGTTTTGTTCTGGAAAAACAAAAATTTGGGAATGTGTATCAAAAATGAAAGAAATGAAATTTCTTTCTACATCACTCTTTGCCAATTTTCCATCAACTTTTTCTTTGTCAAAATATGTTTTTTACTATTTTTCAATTCCAGTATTTTTGAGTCTAGTGTTTTTTAAAGAGCTCAGCAAAAAGAAGAAACAATTTATGCTGAAGTGTATTTAAAAAGAAAAATTTGAATGCGGTATTTGAATTGGAATTGAATTGCAATCAAACTCCATTCACACTAAAAAGAAATTATATTATATGCTGTATATAAATAATTTTCATAAAATGAGGTCTGTAATGTTTTGCTGGAAATAATGAATAAGACAGTGGTGTGGGAATGGCTAACAAGCAATTACCAGAACTACTATAAAGCAGTTGATTAAAATAAGCTGGTAGTGGTGGGCAATACCAAAAAGTGGGATGAATAGACTAAGACTTTCAGAAAGGATGAGACACAGTGTATTGTTTTGCCTTGTGTATTTTATCTGTTTTGGCGACAGCTGAGGTTCTGCTGGGGATTCACAGTTTGATCTTACAAGAAGTGTTCTACAAAACAGCATGAAATTTCCTTTCCAAAGTACAGATTTTTTTACAGCATTTTGGAAAATAATTTGCTGTGATTATGGTGGTGTTGTCGGGGTTTGTTTGTTAACTTGCATCTTCAGTCTCAATTCGTATGATTTTAAATCAATTTTTTTCTGGGCATTTATCTTCAAGAAAACACCTGAACTGGGGAGAGACCAGCTATTGTTGTAGTAAACAGACATCAGTGTGAATATGCATGTGAATATGTGAATATGAATAATTAGAAGCTGCAGTGGCCAGAATTTGTTCTAAAATGGTAGCATAAGTTATGTCTTTTTAGAAGTTCCCTTTAGCAAGCTGAAAGACGTTTTATAAGCAAAACAATTAGTATTTATACTGTGTAGAAAATTATTCCTGAAAGGATATTTCACATGTCACATCTCATACTGAACTTGGGAAATAATTATTTCCCCCGTCATTAGCTATGTTGTATGTGTGTGAAAACAGACTAGAAATATTTAGTAAATATTTTAAAGCTACTTTTAATGAAACAGACATGAGAAATGTGTTATAACTGAACACTAAGAATTAATTACAATGTGAAAAACTGAAATATTTTCCGTATGTACCTTCTTAGGTAGTTGAACAAGAACACACAAAAAAATCTAAATAATATTTACAGAAAAATAATTAATTAACATTCACATACTGTTTTAACCAATTCAAGTGAAAGTACTAATCTATGTAAAATGTATGCAGGCACTGCACAGCTGGCAGCGAGTAAGGCACCTAAGCCAATTACAGTATGATGGTTTAGTTTATTTTTCTTTCAATCAGAGCTTTTGTTTATAGCAGATAATTTTATGTTTTACAAATTGTATCTTTCCATTATTACAGTAATAAACTATACTGTGGGGCTATTGTTTCTTAGTACAAAGAGCCATAACATACTGTCAGGCATTTAAGCATACACATATTTCCCTATATTTGTTTGTGTATGCTTTAGTAATTACCAGTCGCAGGAGTGGCCAAGAAACATGCCATGTGAAAAGTGTGCCTACAACTAACACAAGCCTGTTTGCTTCAACAGTTTCTGAATACTCCAAGGAACACACCTGAGTGAATCCACTAGCTGTGTTTTCTTCTACAGCTCTTAAAGCAAGAGCCAGTGAACTTCATTGGCTTTCTTCAGAAAGTTGGCTTTCGGGGATTATTACGCGATGGAAGATCAAGGGCAAAGTGTATACCTGCTGTCAAGAAAACAGCTAGCTATTTGTATTTCCGTTGCTCAAAGCTTTAGCTAGGAACTGGGTCTGCTTAATGCTATGCAACATCATACTGAAAGGCAGTCTGCATCAAATTATTTGTTATCAGAGCCAGGGAAATGGAATAATAGAGAGAGGAAAAGATTTGCTGAAAAATCACACTACAGATCAGTAGGGAAAAAGCAGAGCACGAAAATGGAGATTTCTAGAGCGCTGATCCTATGATCTAGCAGAGGCGTAGGTAAACTGTGGCATGCACACTGCAGATGGTGTCCAAGATGGTGGTGTCACGGTGGCACATTTTATGCCACAGGACTGGCAGCTGGGCTATGCTGCTGTGGAAGCTGCTAGGTAATCCAAATCCCTAACAGGAGTGACAGCGGGGAAGCAAGCCAGTGGGGTCTGCAGAGACAGGCACTGCCAGCTCATCCCAGGACCCTGCAGCATGCAGCACGAGGTGGGACTCCCAAGGAGCTGATGCCATCTCCCATCTGTGGTCTCTTGCTGGCACTCTTCCTTTCAGCCTGGAGTGCTGAGCCGAGGGGTGTCTGTCCTGGCCTCAAGATTAAGATTTTATTGGAATGGGGCTCATAGGAGCAGAAATATTGGCCACCCTGAAGCTGGCATTAGCCAGTGATTGAGGGAGACAGTAGAGAAGGGACCTGTGTTTTATTTTCTTCCAAGTGTTTTCCCTAATCTGCAGTCATTGCTCATTAGCATTATATCCTACACTTCTTTATAGCAGTACTTGGCATGGGTAAGATTCTCCCCTCTTCCTTTCTGCTCTCTTCAGTTGTTTTAGTGGCCTTTACATCTGCTTTGGATAAGTGTATTTACATCTGTGCACGTATATTCAGTGCATGCCCGTATCTTTTTTTCTTCATGCCTCTTGTAGAATGGTTATTCTTAATTTGTTTTCCACTCAGTGTAGGAGAGAAGCAGACAGGTATTTAGCTGTGAAAACTGATGTTGTCTGTGGAAGCTTCCAAAGAAAACCTTGTTTGATTTGTACATTGTAATCCTAAACTTTTTGTGTCATTCAGGTCTTAGAAAATGACTCACAATGACTTAGAGCGTAGCTGTGATCGGGAAAGTTGGCCACAGAAAACAGGACTTTACTCAGCTGATGTGGCCCTGTGTAAACATTGTCTTATCTACTGGTAACAGTGACTAATACAAGATTTTATAATTTTTTCTTCTGTTAGTGTTTCACAGAAAGGGAGCAGACTTTGAATGTAGATAATGCATGGACCAAGTTCTTAAACATATCCCAGTTGTGGGTTTCCTTCTGTCATGCAGAAAAAACCTACCTTATCCCAGAGCTCACACAGCACTTATCCAGTGGGTGGCCAGTAAGCCTTTTGTGCTGCACTTGGGAATTAAGCAAATTTGATCTGGAAATCACCACTTCACCCAGAACCCCAGCATGCCATCTGTATTGTCACATTTTGGAGAGAAATTGCGTATTTGTTCCCACTTAATGAAAAATGCAGTAATGTGTGTCATAGTGTGCTAGAAAACTTGGTGTATGAGATAGGAACATGCCCAAATTATGCTATCACTGTAAGTTATTGAACATTTAGCCAGTAAATCAAATAGAAACAGGACCACACACAATCTCTGGTGTCAGTCAGTAAAAATAAATGTAACAAAAATTCAGGTGAAATTATGTAGCATTTGACTGCAGAAAAAATTTATAGTATGAAACTGGTGGGAGCTGGTAAGAAACTGCTACCCTAAAGCACCCAAGAAGCGTCGTGTCATATCAGTCAAGTGATGGAAGGGACAAGGAATGGCTGTCGTTCAGCTGCAACAGGGAGCTGTGGTTTATTATGCAGAATAACTGAGAGTTAAGTTGTATTATTGATTGATTTATATGGGTCTATAAGATCTGTGCTGTTTATTGATCTATATCAAGAAACAATTGGCTTAATCTACAGCACAGATCTCTGTTAGGCATAAAACCCCCACTTTCTAAGACAAGCATATAGTTAAGTATTTAGCACAGGGTCAGGCAACCACAAGCAGCAAACATCTTTTGGGAATGATCTAATTCTGCTACAGAGAGCTGGGATGGACTAGGTCATTCTGAGATCATCTCCTGACTAGCTGTATGCATTTTTGATTATGTACTGCTCCTGAGCACAAAGACAGTAATAGTACATAAGCATTAACAACAGCTGTCACAGAATGCATAACATTTTAGATAAGAACGTAATTTTATACATTTTGAAAAAGCACTGGAAACATGGAAACCCTATTGCTAACCACCCTTTAACATTTAATAGCAAGTGTTTAACACTGATCACTCTGTCTCCAGCATTACGTCAGTGCACCCGCCTCTGTTTCTTCCCAGTTAGCTGGTAAATATATAGTAATGGTTTGGAAAGGGGAAAACTTGGTCTGCCTTACACAATTCTACATGGGTTAGAAAGCTGGGATAAGAAGGAAGGCAAAACTTTAAGAGCAACTAAAATTAGTAGTAATGACAACAGATTATACTAGACAAGAAAATATAGCCAGTGTAAGTTATCTGTATTTGTCATCCAGGGCTGCCATTTATGTGTAAACTGTCATAAGTGACAAGCACAGTGCTGCAGATGTTGGTAAGTGATGTCAATATGCTTACCTACTACATCATCTAAACTATCCATGCACTCTATTGGATATGTATTTATATTGGATATGTATTGGATATGTATTTATACATTATACACATTTCACTACCTACAAGATCAGCTATATTTTTCTTAACTCTATGAAATTTTATCCATGTACTGTTGAAGGAATGGTTGTCTTTTCCAGTGGCATGGAAACTGTTGTGGATTCTTCATCTCACTGTGGTGCCATAGAGCAAGGACTGATGGCCTCTGGGAAACAGTTTTTTAATACTGTCCATGGCACAGGCTTAGAAATACAGTGTCATTGAATCCAAATTGTTACTATTACTAATTTGATTATACTGCTCATTTGTGTAGACCTCAGTATGTCTATAGTCTGCACAACATGCAATGTATGCTGAAGTCATGTAGTTAACAGTGGCTGTAAAATATTGCTGTCTGCTGTTTTAAAGGAAAATCAGGCTTTGCAAATAGTGGGCAGGTGTGTTTTCAGGATAAAAACACTTCTGCCAGTATTCTGTAGAGTATATGATCTCATTGCACAAAGATTTACATGCATAACTTCTATTAAAATTAATCAATGTAACTTGCATAAATGCCCTTGCTTGTCCACAGGAATAATGTATCCCTTAAGGCTGCAATAGTCTAATCTGTTTAGTAAATGTAATGTAATACTACAGTATGAAAAAGACTTGGGAAACTAAGGTTGAGCATGCACTAACTCATTTTAGGAACATTCCAGATTCATAAATACATGAGCTGTTTATTATCCACACATACCAGAAAGCTTCTATCAAATATAATTATGCAGTAGATTATGTACTATGGGTGCCTGCCAGTATTGCCTGCTTGTATGACCACTGTTACAGGATGGTCAGTTCTGACTATGCAGTCTGGCCTTCATCAACAGATACTCTCCTTAAACTGCTGCAGAAAATGAAGTTTTTGTTTTCATGCCTGGTGCAAGCAGTGAGCAGTAGTTATCAAAAGCCAATACTGATGTCAGGATGTCACATTTCTAATTTCTATACCAAGCAGAGAAGGTAAACATGGGATTTCAGGTACCAGATAATGGCAATAGCCAATTAAAAAAATAAAAAGATGAACAGCTATATTGGGTCAGAACAAAGATCTCTGTAGTACAGTCTCTGACAGTGGTTAATCATGTCTGTCTTGGAGAAGAGTTCAAGTGTGGTACTCATGGTTCCCTGCTCTACTATTACACTTTCAAGATAAAGAAAATTGTCTCATGCCTCAAACTAGGGATTAAACCCCCAAAGTTCAAGTTCTTAGCCTTGCCTCTGCTATCAGTACATGAGGCTGAGCAAATAAGAAACAGTGTGTGAACCAGGCCAGCCACCGCTAACATGATTCCCTTACCCTGTCACACAGGGTGAAGACTCTGAAGGGTCCTACACAAGGGAGCACTGCCATTACTTATGACAGTGAAGTAAAGCCATTATTTATGACTTCCCAGCTAAGAATATCCCAAACTTTAATGAGAAACTGCACCACCTTTTAAGCGTGGGTGTACATAGGCATACATGCATGTACACACACAGCTCAAATATTTTGCTCTGAACAAGATCTAACATCACTGACAAAACCTCACCAGGTATAAAAAAGAGATGACATTAAAAGGCAAAATAATTATGTGAGGGTTAAACTCTACAATTGCATATTTTGTGATAATGTAAATATATTTAAATCAGATATAATAAATGACAAAGTTATGAACAAAACTGTACCAAATACTTGGGCTCCTTCTAAGCTGAGAGACCTGGGAGTGTTGCAGTACTCCATGTCAGGGCAAGACCAGGGTGTGTACAACTCCTTCTTTCTCCTTCTTTCCCTGTTCTCTATGCCTCACTTTCTGCAGAAAGAAAACCCAGATTTCTGGGTTGGACAGGACCTGCGGCACCTTCCCACCAGGACGCAGAGACAGAGCCAAATGACTTAATGGGTTTCTTCACTGCAGATTGGCTTAGATGTACTCCTGAGATTTCTAACACCCAACTAACATAGCTTGTTCTGGATGGGTTTTTTGGTTGGTTGGTTGTTTTGTTGGGGTTTTTTTGTTTGTTTGTTTTCGTTTTGTTTCCTAAAAGCTTTGCTTGTCAAAATTTACTGCACATATTTTCTAAGTATTTGGGGAAAAAACCAAACCAGAAGCAAGAATGGAAGCCAGTAAAGGAGATAGGTGTATACAGCCTGCTTCATCCAGCCAGTCCACTACTGGTGCAAGAGCAGCTCTTACAAAAATCTTTCTAAGTCTCCCTGCTTCACTGATTAAACTTCCCTGATCTGTTTTTAAGTCACAACAGAAAACGATGACCAGATCCCTTTTGCACAGTTCAGAAGTGAACCTCTCCATACTAATTCTATGACTGAATTGTTTTAGTTTATTCTTATATATAGCTTGATTCCAGGAAAGATTAATGCATCAAAATGTAACTTGCAAGGAATTTGGATGTCCAGATCTATAATCACAGTCCTGAAAACTCCCACTCTTCTACTGCCTAAACTGAAGTACACTGAATTCAGTAATTCAGGTTTCTGCATTTGGGGATACAGCTGTTTTTGGAAATGTCCAATAGTTTTGTAGTATAGCAGTCATGAAGACAGTAATTCTAAAAGTCTACAAAGAAGAATAGGCTTCTCATAAGTCTATCTATCTGAAGTCACAAGTTAGACTGGTTTCTTTCCAAGTTATACGTTTACATATGGTTTCCACAGTCCTTGAAAGCTCTCAAGGGTTATGAGTAACAGCTTTGCCATAACACCTGCCATTCAGAGAAAACCAGATTGTTGCAGTTAAAAACTATAAGTGGCTTTTATATTTGTTATATAGTTACTTTCTCATACTTAAACCACTGTTTTTCAGAGACTAATTCTCCAAAGGATTTTATTGCAAGATAAGAATCTTATTGCAATTTTCATTTTTTTTTATTGCATTAGCACGCAGTGGCTAAAATACAAACACGCTGCATTGGACTGCCTTTTCTCTTGAAACCATGCCTAAAAGGAAAAAAACCCAAACCCAGAAGTCATGTGGCACCACAGAAAATATTGCTCGGGTCAGGGTTCCTTCTGTCACTTTCAGTCTCCCTATGAAAAGGTGAATCCTTTTCTACACTGTTCTAAAAACAATGTAAAAGTTTGGGATCACATGTTTGGTTTTTTTTTTTTTTTTACCATGTTTTCCATCACCAAAGAATGTATTCCCCTGACCTCTTCTCTTGGCCATACTTCAGTTGAGAAAGGTGTAGAAGATCAGTGTTCCCCCTAGTGTTGTCAAAAAAAAAATGATGAGGCAGACCCCTGAATTAGGGAAAACTGGTAAATACCTGAAAATTATTAGATTAGGGGTTTTAGGTAGAGATGAAACGAGTTTTGAGAGCCAGGCAAGGATCATTCATACTTAACCTCAATGTACTTTGTAAAGACACTGTGAAGCCCTGCAAAACTGCTAAACTCATTAAGACACTGCATGAAATTTATGGGTAGGAAAATGGAGACAAAAGGACTAATGCAGGCAGACATGATGGAGGGAAAACTGAGTTTTGCCACCTTGATCTGTGAGCAGGCTGCTTCTGCCACAGGAAAGGGAGCAGCAGGGGTAAGGGATGAGCTAGGACAGGACTCTGCAGAGCCGAGCTGGATCCAGCTGCCACTGAGGGAGGGCAGGGGTGAGAGAAGACAGAGGTAGTGGAGACCTGCAGTGCTTGGAGGCCAGCTTGCCCAGCACAGCTACCAGCACTGCCATCACACCCCCTTCCTGCCAGGTTGTCCCTTTCTTCTGGTGTAACTGGAAGCAGACAGCAAGGCCACAGACGTTTTGCTGCATCCTTCCTCCCATTGCCTCCCGCTTTGCCATATTTCTGTGTATTAGGCTTAATGAATGAAAGTATTTTGTGATATAGCCATGCCCCCCTCTTACTGTCTCAGTGATTTCTTGCTGCTGTTTTAACATTTCTCTAGCATATATACATGGAGTATGTTTTCATTCCCCAAACCCAAATTATTCCTAAGTAGCAGAAACTACAGCATAATGACAAGTAAAGCCGCTTTCTGAGCGATGGAAAGAAAGGGAAAGGGTACTTGTGTATGTCAAAGACTCTTTCACTTAATACAGGGCCCAGCAATGATGGACTAGAGTAAAAGGAATCATTCTTGAAAAGTTTGGATTCAGCCTGCCATAAAATTGTGCTCAGGGGAGCCTCAGACTTCAAGGAGGAGCTGAACTCCCATTCACTGAAGGCAAAGAAAGTTCAAGGCTCTTGCACCACCAAAAAGGCTCAGTACTTTTTAGGACTGAACCAACAGTTAATGAATAGAGCTATTTGCATTTATAGTTATGATGTTTTAAAAAGTTTATCATTTTTTAAGTAGAAAAAACAATAAGGCACAGAACTGGCTGGAAATCCACAGACACCAGGATGCTTCAAAAGCGACAGCTTTTTTGTATGGGATGTGACAGCTTCTCTAAAAAAAACTATTTAGGGTTCGAGGGAGAAAAGCATGCAAATGGGATGCTTGGTTTTCAAAAGTCCATCCAGCAGCTTGCATGAGCTTCCAGGGGAGCTGCTGGGAACTCAGAGGCTTTCAAGGACTCTAAAGATTTTTAAAAACAGGTCTATTATTTAGATGTCTAACTTGAGGCTCCTGCTTCCAAAGTCATGTTTTATATCTCCATAATGGCTCAGGGACTTATTCATGCACCAAAAGAAAGAGATCTGAGGGTAAAGATTACGGACTAATTTTGCTTATTATCCACCAATGATTTTTTTGGTGCTCATCATCCAAAAGAACAAATTAAAAAGATGGAAATTTGAGAGTGCTGCAAAAGACACACTGCTCAGTAATGTTATATCAACTCTTAATGATTCAGGCCAGAAAACCACATTGGAATGAA
Source organism: Nestor notabilis (assembly GCF_000696875.1). Taxonomy (NCBI): domain Eukaryota; kingdom Metazoa; phylum Chordata; class Aves; order Psittaciformes; family Psittacidae; genus Nestor; species Nestor notabilis. The sequence goes on from NW_009934401.1 coordinate 12,081, forward strand.
ACCAGTAACTGGTTATTACTTATCAGCTGCACAACAAGAAACTTGACCCAGCAAAGTAAGCTGTCAGTGCCACACACATCAGATTAGGCTCACAACTGCCTTTTGCTGCATGGTAATAACCAATGTACAAACTGAAAATGAAACTACAAAGTGGTTATTCTGAATGTCCACCATGGTACTAAAATATAACAAAAATTACTGACATGAAGTGCCTTTGTCTTCCCATGCACTGGAATTTGGATATTTGGAAATTGATTTTTATTTAATTGTTCAATCCGTTAGCAGAAAGGAAAATATACACGGGTCTTGAAAAAGATGGAGTTTTTGAATTGTTGCTAAGTTTACCCATTGCAATGAATCTGTAAAATTGTAATTTTAAGTAAGCTAGCAAGTTTACTGTGAATTCATCATTTTATTTGGAAGCAAAAGCAGCCTAAAAAACGCATGGTATGAACCCATACCAGTTCAGACATTCAGAATATAGAAGTTTAGCAAATTACTATCTGCCTTCCAGTTGGAAACAGTATCACTAGAGATCTGTATCGTAGTATTCAAAAGCCTGTAACTGCAAAAGCTGAATCCATGGTAACCATATGAGAAAAAGGGTGTCTGGATAGCCAGACTCCCATGAGGTAAACAGGTTTGTTTAAGTCCACTGAAGTCAAAGCCTTGACCTTTCTTGTTGCTTCAGAAATATATGATAGTCTTAATTAATTGAAATAGGCTTTGGAGTTACATAAAAATAACTGAAATGGAGGAAAAATGCAAACTTATTTTCTTTAAACCTCAGTTTCTCCATCTGTGTTTTAAGGTCTCAGAATTAAAAATGGAATATAAATAAATATGAAATAAGCATTTTGGTATGTAAAGGAATAAAACACGATCTTTGAGATGTATTCTAGCACAGCACATACACAAGTTAACAAGGAATTTGCCATGGATCCACAAACATGCCCTCCTCACACTCAGGAACTGGTCATTCCCTGGCACGCTAGCAAAGACCATTTTCACCAAGCAGAGGCACCTCAAAAGTGTTATTCCTATAGTTGCAGATCATTGTCTGACAGGAGCTGACTGCTTACATAGCTACTCTGAAAGTCATGAAATAGTCAGGTACTATGGAGAGGTTCATCTTCCTGAGTTCTGGCTAAAATTTAGGCAGCTACTCTAAACAACTAGCTAGTTCCCCTCCATAGGTACTAAAGGCTAAGCACTGCCAGAGAACTATTTATACTATTGCTTTTAAAACAAAATGACTCATGCTATGAGTATCTCCCCCCTCTCTCTAAATTGAACACCTATATTTTAGATCTCCATACGTAGGTGAGATGAATGCCCTCTTTGGTATAGGGGTATGTGCCTTTCCTTAAGGGAACTGTGCCTGACCAAAACCACCGTGAATGCTTTGTGCCCTCCAAGTTGGAGGGGGAGTTGTGGTGAAAGGCAACCAGTCCATGTTTTTGGGGTGGGCAAACTGTAGGATTTAAAACAGGAAACCAACCTGAGCAGTTCAGCATTGGAACCTTATCATCAGATGCTTGACCCAGAGTCCCTGATACCTGAGGTATCACTAATAACACTGTACTTAGGAGATTTAAGGGTAAGTTGTACCACTGGAAATTTTTAAAGATAAAAAAAATTAAGGAGACTTCTTATCGCAATGCAAACAAAATGTTACTAATGGCTTCAGTCTGAAAATCTTTCAGACCTGGCAATACGCTGTGAAAAGATTATGCATGATCGTAACTCTAAAAACCAAATAGATTTTCTTCAATGCCTAAAATCAGGTTATTCAGAGTAGCCTCTGGGATCCCATGCCCAAAGCCTTCCATAGCGTTCTGTTCCCTGCCCTTTCAGGCATCTCTTAATTCTGGGCTGTTTCTGATTTTAATTAAAGGGAAATAATGATACAAGCTATCTTCTTTCATGAACCCCAGAAGGGAGAATGAGAATTATAAAAGCTAAAGGTATACTTTAGACTCAAGGAAGTAGAGATTATGAATTGCAGGAAATATACTATTATATTAAACAGTCTTTTAAATCAGCATGGTTTGTTTCTTATCAAAGGCTTGCTTTTAGCTCTTAGTTCCACTAACTACCTTTTGAAACAGATGCCAGGACTCTAGCTCTTTTTGAGTTTGTTCATTTTATCCAGGAGTGGGAGATTAATGTTAGAAAACAGGAAAAAATACTTTGCCTCAAAGCGTGCCAAAAGGGTAGCTGAAAACTAACACTCTATGGGCAAAAGCCCATACTGTCTACATTTTAGGCAGATCCACTGACTGCATAAGAGTTGGAATGAGTACAACTCGGAAGTCGGCTCCATTTAATATGAGAAGGAAGCCTCTTCTAATTTGCAAGTATTTCCATAAAAAGTGTAAATTGCAATAACCTGTGTCAATTAGGTTTATCATCATTCATTTTTTTGTTGATATTTTTAATTGGAAAGACTTTATCTAAGTAGAGGCCTTAAACAACAAGGCCCCTCAGTTCAAGCCTTTTGTCAGCAGTATAGAAACCAGACTTCTATGAAAGTGATTCCTTCAATCAGGCTTTTTTTCAGTGAAACTTACAGAGTAACAGTCGATGAGAGAGAGTCTTGCAAGATTTGATGATATTGCAAAATATTACAGTAATTTAAAACACACAGGAAACACACATACTTTGTATTAAACCATAAGGTCAGTTTCTTTGAGCATCTGAATTACTGTTGAAGTTGGTAGCCCATTCTGTGATCATCTTGGGAAAGAAGCTATTTTCCAGGTGAGTCTTGCTGTGAGGTTGGTCCAGACTCCTCAGCCCCCTTGATCTAGCAATCCCCCTCCAATGTAGAAAACATAAGAGATTTCTAGAAGTTCTATGTTTGCAGTTGGGTCAGAAATACCATTAGAGAATCATTCTTGTGGCATTGACATCTGATATCTAGGGACACTAAGAAGCAGAGAATCTGAAACTAAACAAAAATCAAGAAAAGGCTGAAGATGTTTTTCAAGATTGTTTTTCTCAACTTATGTTGGGTTTTACTATAATTACCTTTCAGTTTCAATTAAATTTGAATTACGTCCACAAACTGAAGTTGCTTATTTATCCAAAGAATCACAGAATGATTGAGGTTGGAAGGTGCCTTTGGAGGTCATCTGTTCCAACCACCCTGCTGAAGCAGGGTCACCTAGAACTAGTTGCCTAGGACCATGTCCAGATATTTTCTGAAGCTCTCCAAGGATGGAAACTCCACAACCTCTCCAGGCAGTCTGTAGCATTTGTTCATGAAAAGAAATGAATGAAAAGAAAGAGTTTGTTCTTGGTTCCTGCCAGGACTTACAAAGGTACATCTCACTTCTGTAAATCAGGGATCCAGGGTGAATTTCATTGGCTGCTTCTTTCCCTCTACTTCTTCATGCTTGATTGATATTGATGGCCTTATGGTACCGAGACAAAGGGAAAACTGGTTTTAGTGAACTTCACATCTTATTTTTTAAGAGGGAACATAGAGTCTCACCACACAAAATAATACTGAGTCTGTGGCTCTGGAGCCACAAATACAGCCTCAGGGCATCATGTGTGGCTCTGATGGAATCCAGAGGAACTGAAGGAATTCCTCTCTGTGGTTGGGGACTGCATGAGAACTGTGCTTGTTACAAGAGTGATCCCTGTGACCCATATAAAACAGAACAGAGACAGCTGAGCAAACAACACCAGGGAGGAACCTTCCCCACTTCTTTAAGTGGCCAAAATAAGGAGAAGGACAATGAAGAGGAGAAAAAAATCCACACTGTAATAAGGATTTGGAGGTGATACTAGGGAAAATGAAGATTATGAGTGGAAAAGCTTTGTATTCCCTGCCAACATCTACAGAAGAAGGTGGGAGTATGAGTGGAGTGGTTGAGATCACAACAAAAGGCTGAGCTTTGCACTATGGCATCTATGCCTCTTCTCCAAACCTGATGATCAAAGGTCAATGCATTCTACTCTTTGATGGTATTTTGCATAACAGTGAAACTTGAGGAGGACAATTCTTATTATCCCCATTTCTATGCCCCTATGCAGATCTATTGTGCAACAATTATTAAAAAAATACCCAAACCAACACAACAAAAAACCACAACCCAGCTTTGAAGTGAGTGGCAAACAAATAATAATGTTTTGCTCTCTAGGCTCCCTCTTCTGGCTCTGGACTAGTAGTTTTCTAATGAGCACTGTTCCTGGAATCATATTAATTTCTGTTAACTGAATGGTGACTTCAGTGCACAGAGAAATAAAGAGGAAATACTGGGGAAATAGGAAAAACTCCATTCATGCCCAAAAGAACTGAATCAGTATCCCGTAAAAAATTAGGCATTTTTTAAGGTATGGTGGCAAAAGCAATTTAAAAAGCACGAAAGTACTCTTCTAGTTATTAGTAAATGTACATTAGATATGATGAACATTTTAATTGTAATACATCAAACTAGTAAATGAATAAAGCAATATCCCTTTACAGATTTTGAGACTCATTTGTCAATAACAGTTGTACTGGGACTGATATATTTCTGTAGTTGAAATACGGCTTTTCCTGCAGTGACTTCAGTAGACCGTAACAAACTATCTTGAAGTCTAGAAGATGTAAATTTCGTCTTTGAATTCAGAAATAAATGTATTCTCATTGATAAACATAATCACAATTAAAGATCTAGTCAGATCAATGAGGGAATGGCACAGTGCCTCAGCAGAACACAGCACATGCCAATACATTTTTTTCCTCTGGCCATAAAACCCAGAAAACAGGGACATGCTTAAGAAAAAATGAAGTTTTGAGTGTGCACCTTCTCCCTCCCCAAATACTTGATCTGTGTAAACAAAGAGAGCTAGATACTTCAGTATAAATATACCATTTTGGTTTTCTGTTCACTTTTTTTTTTTTGCTTAACACAGCACCTAAATGATCAAACTTACTTTTCTTCACCTTTTTTTATGACCCAAAGAAGTTCTTTCCAGATTTGATAAATCTTAACAGATTCAAGCAAGTGCCTTAGAAAACGTTTTTAAAAGGCATCTTATACTGTGGGAAAATTTACAGTTAACCACTGGCCAGGTTTTCAGGAGTGCTGGGTGATTACCTCTCCCACAGGAGTCAGCTGGAGCTGTGGGTACCTCTGAAAATCAGGTCATAATTCTGTCAAGACAGAGCTGCCAGACATCAGGTACTAGATTCATTCTTGTTTTTATGATAATAAGGCATAATAGTTTATACAGAGGGATTAATTTGGCTGATATTTGTAGGTTTGTTTTGGCCCCATAGTTGTTGAATCCATCTTTCTAACCTGCTGGAGAGCTTTTGTCCTGTTGGAATTGCCAAGCAGTTACAAAGATATCCCACTTGGCTTCCAGGCTGCTGGGCTCCCACTGGGATAAACAGAAACCCATCCTGTCATTTCAGTGGGGGGGGACAGGGAGCACAATGACTGCTATAAAAGACATTGATTTAAAAATAAAAGAAAAGAGGGGACCCCTCCTTAAAGAGAACCATGAAATATAGACTGAAAGGGATCCTTTTCACTGCAAATTCCCTCTGCATTGCCTGATTTGCTTGCTATTAACTATCTGAGAGCAAAGTGTTCTTGACTTAAATGAGTTTCATCCCTGAGCTTTAAACAGTAAGAGTATCTATCCTTTTACCCTCCCCTTCAACCTATATTTTCCACGGCTGCACACAGCTATATATGAATATGTCTATCATAACATCTAACAGGGCTGTAATAATAGATTGTTTATTTCTGAATTACAGCAGCTCTAAAAAAAAAAAAAAAAGATATACAATGCTTATGAAGAGGAAGTCTAACTTTACTCTCTAAGGATCTCTGCTATATTGTTTTATAAACAGTTGAACTACAACACAGGGGCAGTATGAGTTCCCCTTATCTCTAGGATGCCCAATGCTTTCAACCACATTAAAATATCATTAATTTGATTTGAAAAGTTTTCATATCTCCATGGTTTTCAAACAGGCTTTGAAATTTGGCAGCAGTATAGCCTTGGAGTCAAGAAAATGCTTGTTGTGGGAACTATGTAGATCTGTTCAAAACAAGCCAAATAATAATATGTCAAAATCCTGATCTTTTCTGTCTTTTGGATGGCACAGCTTGGTTTTGGCTCTGTACCAGAGTTGCCTGAGACCTGCTAATGCTGAATGTGCTCTTGGCCAACTTCTTAGCCTTGCTGTCAGTACCAGGAACAAATACTCAAGATGGGACATGCTAAACATATCCTTCTCCTTATTCTACTGCAATCATCTCCAAGGGGACCCCAGAGACCATTCATTCTGGATATTTTCTTACTATGGTGAATGAATTCTCACTGTATTCTCATGCTGATGGCTTGTTAACCTTGGACTGCAGAACCTGCGAAATGACTCTCATTCCTTTGGATGGCCAATGCCATCTCAAGGCTTTGCTGCTGACTCTCAAGAAATCTGAGAAACATGTATTGGCATGGCTGGTGAAGGGGGCTGCTCCTACAGGTAAAGCCTGTTGTGGTTTGTGTAGGGGATAGAGCTGTCAGTTAACAATCACCTTGCTAAAATATATCAGCTCTATGTTTTACTGCAGTTTGTTGTTTAAATTGAGAACATTGGGATTACTTTCTTCTCTCAAAGTTACGATGCAGCCCACAGCATACTGCTGTGGCTGGAGACACCTCCAGTATGATCCAGTACAACTGTGTTCAACAGCAGTGTTTATTTTATAAGGTTCTAAACCTTACATTTTTCATAACGTGTCCCAGAGTAATGCATAAAAATTCCTGTGAATATAGCATTATAGTAAATTTGTTTGACAAATAAAGGATATCCACCAAATCAGAAAAGGTTAGGTGGTTTTTTTTTTGTCTTGGTTCTGCTATTATTTGTTCTGTCTTCACTTAGATGCAGGCAGAATGTGCATGCAACACAGTATTTACATGGTTTTTTGTGAACTGTAGGCTTTCAGATTGGTGGAATCCCACAGAACACAAACCGTTGACAATATTGGCTTTGTTTACATTCAACTCTGCCACAAAATCTCTTCCTCAAACTTGTAGTTTCCTATGAGTTCTAAGGCATTTAATGAATGCAGACCCTAGGGACCATTTTTATATGGGCATGAGCTACCCTGCTGTCAGCTTGGTCCCTAGTAAATCTCTATTCGTTTAGATCTCTGGGTGTTATCAGTGACAATCATTTATGGATTGCTGGAAGTTAACACAGATCCTGTTATAAAAAGCTTAAAATGTGATGAGGCATAAAGTAATAATTATGCAGCACAATTGCAAAGTGGTTTGGTTATTAGAAGGCAGCTCTAAACAGATACCGCTATTTTGTGACTCATCTACTCTTGAATGTCTCAAAGATTTGGAAGTGGCTGGGGCTGTCCAGAGTGATCCACTTACACTTGGTTTTCAGCTGCTTTTCTGAAGCACAAACTTTTTTCTGCATGGGGGTGTCAGCTTTCTTAGTGTGGGCATCTCTAAAGTGAGGGGTTAACGTATGGATGCTTTGCCCTGTGCTCAGCACTCAGTATTGATTACATGAAAAAAGAATCCAAAACATTTTCTGTCTTTCATGTGTTTTTAACATGATTTAAAGGCTGGAAGTGAGGAGGAGGTAGAAGAATATAACAGCTGAGTACTAATCTCAAGCAATACTCCTTGAATTACTCCCAGTAGGCACCGTATCAAAACAAATGCAATTAAAGCCATGATAGTAAGTATAAACCTATAGATGTAGAACTGATGAAAAGGCAAAAAGCTGCCTGGACATCTTCCTATCCAGGCAATACCAAGTGGCATATCTTTTTCTGAGTCATTACAAGATGATGGAGTGTAAGAAGTGCTCTAGATAACTAGGTCTTTGGTGTAATTTCCCTCACCGGGTACACACTTTTTTCATGCCCAGAGAGGTATGCTGAACAGAAGGAGTGGGAGAAGTCCTCTGATGGTGATGTCTAAGGCTATGAAGAAAATAGCCTGAAGAGAGTTTGCATTGGGAATGAAGAGTATGTGAACAGAAAACAAAGTGGAGGAAATAGGGAGATAACTGATGAGAAAGGGTGCTGGATTTGTGCATTGTAGGCACAGGTGGAATGTTTAGAAGTTGTGTTTAGGAGAGGAGATGTGTTTTCCATGGGAATGAGCAAAACAGCACCTGGAAGAACAGCTCAGATTGGACAAGTGAAAGAGAGAAAAGGAAGGAAAATGTATTATGACGCTTTTAGGGGCCTTTGAACATTAAAGCGGCGGATAGCAAATTACAGACATCACACTGTTTGATGATTATTAAATCTTCCTTTCCCACCTCCATACCCTGTAATACCCCTTCTCATAAACTTACCTTCTCTTTGGTGTTGCTCTGAGAACTGAACTTTAAGCTGACTGTGTCTATGGCTCAGGCCAGATTCACAGTGAGTCCAGCTTGGGCAACGCTGAGAACTGATACTGCACGAATTCACACTGGTGGTCTGTCCTCAAGAAGAGGTTTAAAGGTGGGAAAGTACCAGCTTTGGAAGCTATTACAATTTAATAGTTTAAGAATCTTACCAACTAGGCATTAATTGTCATTGTCAAAAACTGTGTATGCAGAGAGGTTTAGTCTTGATTTCCTATGCCCTGAGGTAGGAAGTTTGTGCAGTCTTACCACAGGGTTGGCTTATATAGCTACAAATGTTAATGAACCCTTTGTAAAATCCATCTACAGCAGTCTTGCAATACCTCCTGCAGTGCTGAGTTCCAGTCTGACTGCACACTGCTGAAGGAAACATTTCCTTTTTCTTTATCAGAAATGCACTGCTTGTGCATTTTTCTTTTTTTTTTGGTCTACCGTTGTAGAGCTGGAGACAGCAGATGGGCTGTGAGTTTCTGTGAATCCCTGAGAATGCTCAGTATTTCAGTCAGGTGCCTTTCAACTTCGTTTTCTTTCAGATCATATTCATCTTCATAAGATCTGCATGTACCTGAGACCATTTATGTTATCCAACTTTTTACTCTGTACTAAAGGATCTTAAAGGTAAGTTGAGACCAGAAGTGAGTGTATCTTTGCTTGGCTTTTCGTTCCGTGTCTTCGACAATGGGCAAGTTTTGTAACAATGAGGTAAGACAGTATTGCATTTAATACCCCATACACCAAAAATGACCACTGCTAGCACTAGTTGCTGACAAGAAATAGAAATACATTTTCCTGTAAGTCTATATCCTCCCTTGCAAAGAACCAGAGATTATTAGCAGACAAATGGTGGTTTTAAATCTGACTATTCAGAGATCTATCAAAAAATAGTTTTCATCTCTGGTATTCAATCACTTTCAGCCATGGGACAGGAATTCAATGAGAAATTGCAGCTGGAATTTCCACTCTTTCTGATACTTATCCATTTTTATCTTGTTCTAATGAAAAAAAAGGTTTGGAAAACCAAGGTTATTTTATTTCCTTTTTCAGGTGTTATCAGGTGTTTGAAAACCAGTAGGCTTTCAAAATATCTAATTACCTCTCCTATTCCTCCAGTTGGTGTTTATCTTTGAAAATAACACCTTTTTAAAAGGAAAATTTACTTCCTCTTTCATGCCATGAGTTCTAATCAAATAATACCAATGCCAGTTCCTGCTATGGGCAGATCTTACTATTATTTTTTAATCATTCTGAAGAGCACCTGTTCATTATTTCTTTGATTTCATCATTTAACAAATTTTTAATCCAGACAAACTGTTTGCCCAGTGATCCATGATTGACTTCCTTATTAATTTCTTATCAAAGCTTTTTGAAATCCATGTAAATTGCATCTCCTAGGTTGTTTTTATCTACAGTTTATAACCTACCCAAATCCTGTCAGGTTAAATTATGTTTACTTGCACTTTCGAGTTTCTGTAGGACTGTGAGGAGGCTGTTGTTGCAAAACCCTTCTTAGATAATTTTTTAACATGCATAATAATACACTAACAGTAATTCAGTAGTTTTTAAAATTCTATATAGGACTTCTACGCTGAAGAGTATATTGTTTACACTGTTAAAATCTTACCTTTTTCACAACTGTATTTCTTAAGATCTCAAATTCTTAATCATTCCAGTGAATAGCATTACCTAAATTGTTTCTGTTGCTCCAGAATATATTCCAGGATGAAGACTACTCAGATCATTAATATACATGCTTTTGCAATAGTACTATTCTAGAATTTTCTGGCCTGATATTCATATGAAATTTTACCTGACTTCTCAATTCATTTAATTTATACCCATTGACATGTTTTAGGTCTATAGTTAAGCTAGGATAGTACTGGAATAGGAGACTCCAAGCTGTGGTGCTGAAGGACAGGTATTTCAGTGGGGACTTTTCTCTTTCTTGGTTAATGCTGGGACAATACTGAGCAAGGCATGCTCTATCTTTTGAATAAGAGCTAAGTAGATATCTTAACCATTAATCCTGGCATCTTGTAAAAACAGGATTACAACAAATTGATTTTTCAGCTAGGCTCTGATTGGGACCACTATCCTATATTTTGACAGTTCTCTGTTTCCATTAGTGGAAAACTGGGCTTTAACAGGTCTTAATTTCAGATTTTAAAGACTGAAGTGGGCACAAGGATTTTGTTTGATTTCTGACATAGCATAAACCATATCCTTTCACTGTCACTACCTCCATCACAGTCTTATTAAATATCACTCAGCCTGTGCTGAATGTAATACCTTGTGTTTGACCATACTGTAACTTTCTCTAAAACCTTATTCTTTGTTTAGATACATCAAGAGATGGATAATTAATTATTTATTTTGCAAAAGCTTAACCCATGCTCTCATGGACAGTGTAATGGAGTCTTTAAGCTGACCGTCTGACCCTAAAGCTTTCTACCAACATTCATGAACTGAAGATTTTGCTCATCTATGCTTCCCAACACCTTTTGCCTTCCACCCCCACCTTTCCTTTCAAGACTGACCAAGATCAACCAGGTAGGTAACTCCCAACATTGCACAACAGATGATCAATTAAAAAACCCCAAACCAAACACAACAACTCCGTAAAATGAAAAAAAAAAACCCACTACATGACAATTCTGAAATCGTAATTTCTGATCCAGTTTATTCACCAGCAGGCTACTGCATACACTGTACAGATCTGCAATATGTTAAGCTATCAAAAATTATGAAGATCCTATTTTGAAATTCTTTTACAAATTAAGTGATTCATAAAATAATAAAAATATTTGCCAATGTTTTCTGAATGTTCCTATTATTAGAGGGGGGCCAGAATGAAACTCAGACATCTACCATTGACTCAGATCAATACCCAGATGCCATCAGCTGCATCTGTAATTTATTGCAGATATATGTGGGAAAAAACAAGAAGCTAGCTTCCTTCTTCTACGAACTGTGAACATAAAGATAACATTGTTTGCTGCATGAACAACAAGGAAATATTATTAAACTGGTCTATAAAAGAACTTTAGCAAGGTTATTTATGGCTGTCAATAGTAACTTAATCCTTTGTAAATTTTCCTAGCTGATGTCAGTTGAACTGAATAAAGTGGTTCCTTAAGTAGAATTGTTGAAAAAGTGGAGCTCATCTTATCAGATACCTTAACAATTGCATGTCACAGTAATTTCCTGTTTCTCTTTCCTTCCTTTATTTTAATTTATCTCCTCCAATCCCCCACCTTAATTTTGTATTAAACCAGAGGCCTGAAAACTGTAAAACCTCATCTGTAAGTAACAAACCAAAGGAATAAAATAAGAAAAAAAAAAGGAAAAGAATACAGGACCTACAGAGGTATGATCCACAGATTTTATGAATACTCTAGGGAAATTGTCTTTATTTTATAGATTAAAATTCTACTTGGAAATTCTCCATTGAATGAATTAGCTAAGTGCATGAGCCTTAAAATTTGGTGTTTAAATTTAGTCTGGAAAAGTTGATGCAATGTGTGGTGTGGTTACAGTAAAGCAGAGTTAACATCTGAACTCCACAGTTACTCTCCCAGCTTTTTGGTGGGGAAGTTAATTAACAAATATCCTGGCCTATTTGCTTTACTTTAAAGCATCTGAGCATTTGAAGCACTTCCTGCCATTGACCCAAAGCTCCTTCTAATAGGATACCTTTTAAAAAAAAAAGTTAACCATTATATACTCAGAAAAATCAATCTTATTCATACATTTTATAGATGCCTATGAAAGTGTGCATTGTGACCTGGACCATGAGACATGTCAGGCTTTATAGCCTTGAAATAAACTTAATGGAAAACTGCCTGTCAGAGGCACCTATGTTCCAAAATGTAGGTTTAAATATGGATATAATTATTTGTGACCAATCACAGAGACTTTATGAGAGTGCATGCAATTGTTAAAATAGCGGGTTTGGTTATTAAACAAGTACGTGGGTATAGATTTCAAACACAGTATATTATATTCCAGTTACCTTTGAGGGGGATGCCACACACTAATCTGAAATGATATAGGAGCTTGGTAAAGATGTAAGCAACCTCCTGATTTAATGATTGCAATCCAGATGTCTGCAGAGCACTGCTCCTACCAAACTCTCAGGAGAAAGAGAATTTTCATAGGATTTCCCTGTTGAAAATTTTGTCTGAATTCGAAAGAATGCTGTCTGTCATGCCAACAGCTTGGGAGATTAGGTCAGTTATTAGCAATCAATGATCCCGTTTCTTGGCTTTCTTCAGATGAGTGACTGAACTGTAGAATCTGAATGATGAGCCCCCTCTTTAATCATGATGTTCTGGTAAGAAATAAATAATAATAAATGACCTAACTGGGGATTAAAGGAAGGTCTTTTGGATGCTATTCTTTTGCTATGCTGTCAACCAAACCACTAAAGCATCTGTCTGACCTAATGTTTGTTTTTTTGATATCTTTCACCCAGCCTAGAACTTCTGATGCAATCTGCAAAAGACAGCCTGATGCCTCAGCATAGCCTGCTTCAGTCAATAAAAAGTATCCCAACAACATAAATAAACCATTTTAAGAGAGTTTAGACATCTCCTCCAACCTTATTTATTCCATGATACAGGAATATTAGGCAGAGGTTCTTGAGGGTGTTGTGGACATGTGTTGAATGTTAACTGGGATGAAAGTAGGATGTGAATTAAGGGCAAAATTATTTTTGCCCATGTTCTTGCCGTCTGGACAGAAATAAGTTTAATTAGAACAACTCCTTGTACAGCCAGAATTAATGATTGAACACAACAAAATTCAGAAAATACATTAAATCATATTTTACTTTATATACAGGGAAGATTAAGAGTATTCATGCAGGATATGTAACAGTTTCACTGACTAACAATTTCTTCCTATCCATGACATCTTAGTTACATTCTTGTGCTACACAAGGGTAGTTAGAGGCATTTAGGCACAGCAGAGCTCTGTGTAGACAAACTCTAAGCAAACAGAGAAGGCTTCTTCAAAATGTCTTTTGAATAGGCCCTATCTGAAGATCTGGGCTAGAAGAAACAAACCAAAACTGTCCATCAGCTGCTGACTTCCATCTCCTTAAGCAATGGCCACCATGCCACATGCAATTCATGATGCCTGTAAAATTGGAAATTCCCCTGCACACCATAATGCTGGAGTTGGTTTTATCATTATACTGTGCCTTGGAAGAAGCAGGTTCAGCCATGGCCATTTTATGTCACATTAAAAGTACAATAACCTGCTGATCAGTCATATGTAGCAGAAGAGAAAGGAGCTCAGACTGCTTTAGCTCTCTTAGGAAAAGCTGCATCTGACACAACTGCTTACAACCCATCAATTTGAGAGACAAACATCAGTATCTCATTTGTGCCGAACTCCATTCTCTTCTACTGGTACCAAATAGAACTGGCAATATGAATCACTCTCTTGCACCCTGCAGTGCAACTGGCCCTAGTTCCTATTAAGATCTTACTTGTCCTGCTCCTTTTCTGTTACTTTTTTCCTTCTGTCTCACAGGAGTCTGGGTTAGGCAGCCAGGACAAATCTGATCTTGCAACACCTTGCTGTGATTAGTTTGGCAAGCTACAAACCATTCCCGAGCAGCACAATCTTGGTTAATAAAACCCTCTCTGTTTTCCACAGACTAGCCAAAGGAAACTAACAGCCAGCCAGCCTGTAGAGCCAGCAGAGGAAAGTTGGTGTCCAAGAATGGCTAAGGGGTTTGTGTGCCATATGCTATACTTGCAGTCTTCCAGTAAATGAACTGCATCACCATGGGTAGAAGCAAGTTTTATTTACCTATGGCTGTTCATTTGCTTGACCTGCATATATGCCTTCACCTTAAAAACAGAGATGGAAGAATCTCACCTATAGCTTCTGACAACACACTAATGTGTTTTATTGGGGTAAAAAAAAATTTGTGCTACAAGGACATGTTCTGCTGAGGTCACCCTCAAAGAAGAATTTATTCAGATGCTGAGGACAGCAATATGTAGAATAAATTAATATCAAGTCAAACCCCTATTTTTTTAAACATCTCTATGCATGAGAGTATTTATTGGGCTATAAAAAGCAGCCCTTTTCCTCTGCTCTCTTCCCCTTAAGGGTTAAGTCATTTCCTCATGGATTGTCAGGAAGATGTTTCCTTCCCTTTACAGCTGAACCTTCTATCAAGGGTAGCCTTATTCTAGAGGGGTGTTACTACAGATTTACCCAGTCAGCATCTTACACTTCTTCCTGACCTACCTAGTCCTTTTTCACAAGGCCTCACAAAAGCAGTCCCATCAGAAAACAATCTCCCCTTGCAGGAGGGTCAGAACTGGGCTTCTGCATAACAGTAGATGTAAAAATCAGTATATAGTGTTATCTTTTACAACCTTCAGCATTTTTTTGCTAAGCTGGAACATAGAAGAAAGCTTAAAACACATTGGCTAGACAACCCCAACAGCCAGCAAGAGCCATTGACCAAATGGACAAACTCACTCTACCCACCAGTTGCTTGCAAAATCTTCCAAATTTTGGAGACCCTGGACCTAACCATCAGGAGCCCACTTCCTTCCCTTCAAAACTGAACTAAGTTCACAAGAAGAATTTCCTTCCCCTCTACTGTGACTCCGTACCCTCTAAGGCAAAGCCTTTTTATAGCAGCAGCTGCAATTGCATACAGCTGGTCGGCTTCCTGCCCCTCCTAGGGGCTGCAGTTAACTCCTTCTCTGCCTCTCAGTGTGCGTGAACTGAACTAGGGAAAAAAAGGCATTGATGATGAAGGCTTTGGCAATGTAATGATGCTTTCCAGAAAGATGCCGGCACCTGGCTGCAATGTGTTGATACCTCCCAGTGTTTCCGTGAGGCTGGGACTCCAGAGGCACCCAGCAGGGTCAGTTCAGTTCAGTCAAATCACTGACATGCATATGCATGCTCATGTATACATCTGGAAATTTATTCTTCAATATATTGTTCAAGGAGCAGAATATCTTCAAATGTGTTATCAGAGGTCATTAAAACCTAAGCTGTGGAAAGGCTGATGGTTTCAAAGGAAACTTTTTATAAAAGGCTAGACGATATATCTGAGGACTGTCTTTACTTGTAAAAAAGTGTACCCCTATTTTTTCATGCTCTGATCCTGCTTAAATTTCCAAAGCCACCTATTCACTTTCAGGCATTTCAGTCTGGTGATCAATTTATTTTTAAGGGCATAATTAATTGAAATAAAAAAGAGAAGTAAGTGAGGATTTGGTTTTTTTGTTTGTTTTTTTGTTTTTTAACTACAACACTACCAGTAAGAAAACAGCCAACAACTGTCATATCTTCACAGTCATACCCCTGATCCCGATACTGCAGTCACAGATCTGATAACTCCCATGAACATGAATAGTGAGAACTCTCCCACACAGTGCCCTTTCTGCATGTGCAATTCCAGGAAGCCTGAGCTGATTTGTCACTCTAATATCTCGAAAAATCTGGCCCTGAGTGTCTGTAAAATGGGTGACTATATTAAAACATAAAACTTATATTTAGAAGAAACTATTGTTTGAAGACACAAGCTCTTAAAAAGACTGTTAAATTTTCACAATTACATAATAAAGCCAAATTTGAACTTGTTATTAGCCACTGAAATCTATACTTTATGGCACTTAAAAGGAAAAAAAAAGGCTAAAAATAACACTTAATTATCTGCTGGTTATTTCCAGACACACTAAGTGCTGAGGTTTTGTCCTTGTTAAGAAGATTATCTTCGCTTTTTCCTCTGGAATGCATGTAAAACAGCTCTTGCCTTGCTGCAAGCTTTAGGAAAAAAGTTTACTGCTAAATTACCTGTTGTCTGGGGACTTACATTTTGCAATAAGCTGCTGAAATTGCATTTTAATAAGGAGTCTTGACGTGTGCTGTGTATTTCCCTTCAAGGCTCTACAAGCCATTTTTCTTATGGAGGTCCTGACCTGAGAAGCTCAACCTGGATAACCACAGCCAGAGGGGAATAAAATGCAACACCTAGGAGATTTCAGTAAACAGTAAAACCATTCCAACTTAATCTGTGCTAAAATGCTTGGAATGTGAGAGCCACCGATGATGCCCCTTGTCTGTGTGTCTGACTGAATCCTTTCTTTTCTTGGAGGAAAGCAGAGCCTGGGAACTAGGCCAAATGCCTGCCACTTACCTTAAATTGATCAGCCACTTTAACATTAAAAACACTGAAAACTGCAACACCACGAAAACAAGGCTTCCTTCACATTAAACGCAAAATGCAACATTGGGCTTGCTGTGATCTTTTTTCCATTTTACTCAGTGTACACTTTTTTCCATTTCTGCTCAAAGGTAGAAGCCAATAGTTACAGCATCTTGGCCAAGTATTCATTAAGGTTTATAAAAAAGAAATTTATGGTTATTTAGGAGTTGGCACAAAAGCACGTTGTTGCTGGAGAAGAAATATAGTTTTGAAACAGTCTGAAACATTGGATGTCTTATTTTGAGTAAAAACTATATTCTATCTTTGCCTGTTGTATTTACAGAAATATTGAAGTATGTACTTGGGGTAATCAGTAGGTAAATTTCTCAGTGGTTTTATGTACTGTAAATACATAGTCAAATCAAGAATTAATTTTGTTCTGAAGAATTCTTTTAAATTATTTCATTGTTGCAGTAAAGATAAGTGTAAAGATAAAATAATGGAACAAAGTCATTCATTGAAGCAGCTGCATCTACATGAAATGAGGGGGTTTTCTGTGTCTGTCTTTTCTGGAAGAACTGATAAAAAGTGTAGTATTAAAGGCCTATTTGACAGAAAAAATCAGGTTGGATCCACACTCAAATATGGATATACCCAGATGATGGTACTGGAAAAATCTTCTAGTAAAAACAGTACTTCAGCTTATACATTTAATATCACTTCCACAACTTAAGTCAATCAAAGAAGACACATTTCAATCAAAACTATTGTGTCTATATTTGGATTTTTGTTGTGTGGAGATCATAGGATCATAGAATGGTTTGGGTTGGAAAGGACCTTAAGATCATCTAGTTCCAACCCCCCTGCCATGAGCAGGGACACCTCGCACTAAACTATGTCACCCAAGGAAATACTTTCTCTCTAACACTTGTTGGCAGAAGTATTGATATGCAACCTGGTGTCCTGTAATTTCAGCTGTTCTCAGTGCTGCATGGCTTAATTAAACTATCTATCTGAACTATTTCTCTCCACTATTTCTTGACACAGTTATAAGAATCACCATCATGTAACGTAATAGTTACCTATGTAACATCAAGTTGTTGCTGTGTGGCTGCAGTCCACCCCATGGGAGCAGCAGTGAGCTTGTGCTGGTGGGATCATGGTGTCCATGCAAGCTCCCTGGGGACCACCCTGAGCATTCACTTGGGGGCCCAGGATGAAGGTGAGGGGAAGTATTCTTCTCTGCTGCTGCTCTGTGCGTGCCAGCAGCTGGATTTTCTCCCTTCTCTCATAGGAGAGTCATTTGCTTGTTTTTAATCCTTTTCTTCTCATTTTAAGGTCAGATCAAGCAGAAAAGACACATGACTTTCTGGCCATGCATGTCTTAGAAGCCGTAAGATGCTGGCCCTCCAGTGAGTTGGCTTAATTAGGGGAAGGTCAGCCAGCGAAAGAAGGGCAAAAGTAAAACAGAATAGTATACTCCCTCGGAGGCAGATTAGATTGGTTAAAAGAAGAAAAGCTCATGTTAGAGTTACAAAACCTAATGCTCACCAGTATCTGATTTTAGATTCGTTTCTATGTATTTCTGTATCTATAGGAACATCTGGAGTCAATGAGCAGTATGGCCACGGCACAGGAAGACAGACAGTTCTGACATAAGGCCTGGAGATCTGTACTCATACCTTCACAACTGTTTGGGAGCAGAAGGAGAAGAAACATCTCTCCCTGAACCTTTTTGGTTCCTCATTGAGGGATTTTGTTGATGCCTTTTCTCAAGATTAGGCCCCCTGCGTGAAAGAAGCAGAAAGCAAAAGAAAGCAGTCGTTGCTGCAAAGAATATGTAAGACAAACTTATAGGGGAAGCATAAATTTCCTTTTTGAAAATTCAGCCAGTAACTTTGGAGACCTTTTTTTTGTCTTCCACCAAGATAATATATAAGCCCACTTGTGGATTTATATGGTGCATAAAATGTAACTAGTGAGAAGGTGTCATCTGCAAGGCATAAGGCAATGAAGAACACATACCTCATCTCTGGTGTGTGGAGATCCCTCAGAAAAAGTGTAAGAATATTGGGTTAATCAGTGGTCTCACTAAACCCATGTTCAAAGGTAAATGACTGTGGAAAATAACAGAACAATGAGTGAATATGGGAAGATACTGTTCATGGGAGCATTGCCTTTGGAAACTGTGCTTTGGGGAATCCCTGAGCCATATGATGTCTTTTCAGCACAGACTTTCTGTGAATGGTTTTTGAAGCCTTTTAGACTTTTGGTACTTAAAAGTACCCTTGGATACTGAACTGTGTGATAAATTTGTGTGCTCTATGTTCCTCTTGATTGTTTTAAATCTGCTATCTAAGAATCTGTTGATTCCTTGTTCTTGAGACAGGTTTAATTGTTACCGTTTAGCCATCTTCTCCTTTCACCACCCTTTGAATTTCTACTCTGTCCTCCAGAAATTGCTCTTTTCTAGGCCTAGAAGTCCTAACTTGTGCAATCCCTCCATGCATAGGAGTCTTTCTCTACCTCTGATTATCAATATTTTATCCCTGTGACTCTTCTGGTTTTTCCATAAATGTTTAGAAAAGACTTTCCAGAACAGTAAACAATACTTTTTTTTCTGGTCACAAAACAATAATATGGTAGAGCAATGTTTTCCCACTTTATTCTTGCTTTCTTTCCCAATGTGTAGTTTCTTTTCTTTTGTGTGTGTGTGTGCAGTCTTATGCATGAAACCAGTGTCTTCAGGGAACTAACCAAAATGGACCCAACATTTCTCTTTTCAGTGCCATTTTTAGTTCATAGTTACTTTATCAAGTGGTATCATGAAAGCCTTTTTTTTTTCCTCCTTTGTAGTACAACTTCCTAAAGACTCTTCAGGTAGTAAAGACCAACTATTTACTCATACCTTTGTACCCTGATTGCCAACTACTTTTTTAGTCATGGAATGACCTTCCTTCAGTGGCATTCATAATGATATTTGCTGAGGAACATTTCTGGAAATCCATTGAAGCTGTATAAAACCATCAGCGCTTTTGTAAGATGGAGTCCTGCAAAAATCTTCAATAGCCTGGAGGGGCATGATTTTTTCTGCAAAAGGTGTGTTAAAGCTTCTTTTAATCTCTTACAATATCTTTTAATTCAGTATTTTTATACCATTTTTCTGGTACAAGAGGAAAAGTTGTTCAAATTTTACTAAAACCCCTCAAAAAATTTAAGCATATTGGCCAGCTTTAGTTCCTTTAATTTCGTTTGGTATTGTTGAATTTAAGTGATGACATAGCTAAATAGCACATCTCATAGTTCAGCAACTTCAAATCTGAGTTCCTTTAAAACATCTGGTTCTGGTGATTTGTTCCTGTTTATTGGATAGATTTGTTTGAAACCTCTCCTGCTGGCATGTCAATTTGATACAGTGCCTCAAACTCTCCACTTCTGAAGAAAGGCTGTGTGGATTCTCCCTGAGGCTCTTTGTGATGAATATCAATACAGTAACGAAGTTAGCGACTTTGCCATGGCTGTATCTTTCTCAAGTGCTTCTTTTAAATTGTGATCACCTATTTGGCAGAGTCTGACAGGCTTCCTGCTTCTGGTTTGTTTGAAAAGTCTTTATGAGTAGTTATTATCTGCTCAGCTAGTTATTCCTCAGAATATTATTTGTCCTGTTTTGTTATGGCCTTATAGTTAACTTACTGAATCTTATATATTCTAGTATTTTCCTTACCTGAACACAACTAGTTTCTGAAGGAACAGCTATTCTCTTTAAATTTCTAATATTCTCCTCTACTGTTTGAATGGCTTTATGATATTAATTCACTTTGAGATTATAACATGTTGCCAGTAAACAGTCTCCATGCCACATGCAAACATTTTGCCCTTTTAGATAACAGTTTTTATTTTATTTTAAAAAGTGCTCTCATTTAATGTAATTAAGTGCTACAGAAGAGGGTAACATACTTTGGCTCTTGCTGTATCAAAGGTCCTGTATTAAAAAATCTTGTTATCCCTACCTTGTGGGTTCTTTATCAGTCCCCCTTGCACTGTTTAGGACTATCACAAGATAGTTGGTTTAGGAGGACAATAAAAACTTCAGTCTCTGCACTGTAACCTTTCAAGGTATTTCCTCAGTCTACAAGGGCATAAATGAACTCTTCAGTTACTACTGTGCTTTATGCCCAGCTGGCTCCCTTGTGTCCTTTGGCATGTCACAGTCCTTGTCAGTGTCTGAGCTGGGTGACTGGTGGGATAGCCCTGAATGTTACACCCTCAATATTTCACTGTCTCACCACTTCCACCAATTTCTGTCTATCACCTGCTATTTTAGTATCTCCATTTGTCATCTAGTATTTCAGTTCTTGTCAGACCACTTGTCTGTTTTTACATCCTCTGCTTATATAAGACTTTACTTGAACCTGTTCTTCACTGTTTCCTTCCCCAGTTTTATCGACTTCTGTTCTATCTTTTATTCAAGGATAGAGGGCTTTATATCTTCATATCTAGAGGATGCAGCATTCCAAAGTCTTCCTCACCTGCCAGCTTTCCTTCAAACTTAAAAAATCTCCATTTGACCTTTTCTATTTTTATTGCCAGCAGCCTGATTCCATTTTGGTTTAAATGAAGATCATCCTTCCTGCTCCATTTATTAAAAAATTTTCCCCACAAATCACTCCCTTATTTCCTTTATTACATTCACTGCTATGCACTGAAACTTAGTTTCTGTTTTTCCTGGTTGCATTTATAATGAGCCAGATCTACTGCCACAAAGCCCATCATATTAATGGGAAGTACAAGAGTTACTTACCAGATATTGTAAAGTTTGAAATTAGTTAAGACCTGCATTTGAAGTCTGTGGATTTCTTTTCATCTATGATGTTCAACTGCTAGGTTTTAAAATCTATGAAAACCTAACAGACTAGAGTTTAAATTACGTAATTTTTTCTTTCACAAAGCTAAATTGTATAGTTTTAGCATATGTCAAAATCTGACCAAACTTGCAGCCTACAAACTCTCCTTGAAATTAAATTTTAGAACAACAATGCTTCTGCAGACTGGCTAAGGCGTAGAAGTAAAATGTATTTTTGTAGCTTTAAAAATTTGTTAAACTCCAAAATTGAATTTAGTCTAAGTAATTTCCTGAATTAGAGATTCAAATTTTGAAAGCAGAGGTCACTGAAAGGTTTAGTAGAAAACTTCCAGTTAGGTAAACTACAAGTTCACCTAGTGTGCCTCAAGAAGTTTAAACTGAAAATACTTGTGTCCATGAACAGGTAACACTGTGTAGGTAAACATGCAAACATAATGTCCCAGTGGATTTTTGCCTTTGCTCTTTGCACTTTTAAAAATGAGACTAATGCAATATTTTTGAAGGCACGAATGTTAGTTAGATTCCTGTTGACCACTGGAAATTAATGGGAATTGTATTCCATATGTCTTTTGAGCCTTTGACATGCTTCCTTTTAGGCTTCAAAGTGAGTGATAGGCTTTTGCAAACGTTATCCAGGGGTAGTTTTTTGCTTAAGTAAGACTATCTTTGTGAAAAGTAACAATTCCATCTCAGAATTATAACCATGAGATGTAAGCAGGAATACAAGGATTCAGGAAAAGCAAAGGACCTGGAGATCCCAGGAAAATGGAGAAATAGCTCTTTCATCTTCTGACCACATCAGTTTTCTATCAGTAACTTCAATTTTTAGTGATTGACAAGGACCCTCGGAATTGTTCTTTGCAATTGGATCTATCTCCAGGAAGTTACCTTCAAAGAAGCAATCATAAAATTGATTAGAAAAATGTTCTTTGCTCAAATAAGGAACATACACCTGCTAAAACAAAACTCCAAAAGAAATGAAGTATGGCTTTAGTTTACATACCAGAAAGGTAAGCAGGAATTTTTCAGAGTTCATTGCAGTGCTTCATACCCTAAATGTTCTGAATATGTTAACTGCTGCACAGGACAGTTTGTCTGCTCTTTGTCAAATGTTTTAAAGTTCTTACTTAATAAAGCAAGCACTAACAATGAGTCCTTTTTAAAAACAAACAAACAAAAAGTGAATATTTTTTAAAAGTGTGCCACATTTTAACTAAATTTAAAAGGAGAGAAACAAAAGGAGAGGAAAAGGACAAACATTGTTTCTATAGCTCTTAATATAGAGTAAAACAGCAATTGACCTGCAATTTCTGGATCATTTTCCATGGACAAAAGTGAATGTCTGTGGGTTCTGTACTGGACTTTTTGCACCTAACCTTAAGCTTAAGCTAAGAGATCAGAATAAAGTCCCTGTCCCAGAAAGACCTAGAAATCCCTAGAGCGCAATTTAGACCTTAGATGAAAGGAACTGCCTCCATAGGTAAGAAGCAAGATAAACGAGAGTAATTAAGCTTGTAGTTCAGTTGTTTCAGTTATGTGTCAAAAGTTGGATGGTTTGAATTTGGGCCCAGTATCTTGCATAAATATCCATCCACCTGGCTCCTGGTAAGAAAAAAAGAGCTTTTTATCAGTGTCTTTGTCCCTCATTGTGCACAGCCCTTCCTCTATCAAATGCCCTTCGGAAGTGGCACAACCCAGCCCTGTATATCTTAACCTGCAAGTGCTATTGCATTTCTTGTTTAGGAAATGAAGGATTTGGACTCAAGTCTTTTCTATCTATCTGATGACTGGAAGCTGCTGAAGTTCTTGCTGCCTCTAGAAGACACAGAACTTTTCTTTCACAACTGTTCAAGCATCCTGGGCAGGCTGAATGCACTACATTGTTAGATCATGGGATTCTTTAACCTTGAAGGATTTGTTTGATAGCCTAGCATTGGCCCTTTATGGTAGGATTTCCCTTTTCCATTTTGACTCTCCTTCCTCAGTCCATCTGCATACGTTACTGTGCACATTTTATAAGGACACAATAGCAAGGTGTAATAGATACGTCTGTTTCAGCATAAGCCACTAAAGGCTGGTCCTAAGAAGTACTGAAAGACTTCTGTTGCCATAATACTGAATAGGAATTTCAGCCCTCAAGCAGAACAAAAGGGTAATGACTTCCCAGCTCTGAGGTTCGTGCCTTTCAAAGTATCATGGCAAGAAGCTTTAGCTGAGATTTTGAAAGGAATTTGTGCTCTAAATCATCATTCTAATTTAGTAGCCAGTGGCTACTTTTAACATTTAGAATAATTTTTTTCTATACCGAAGATAGTTCTTTGAGTGTGGTGTGATTCAATCCATGAAGATATGCAACAAAAAAAGTCTACCCACTTTTGTCATTCATTCTATTGAAGATAAAAAAATACATGAGGCTTCATGGTGTTGACTAAGACCTAGATTGGTACTCTGCCTTCTATATGTTACTTCAAATATCCTCTCACACCTTTTTTCTCATATAAGTTTTTCTCTTGTCTCTCTTTTTCTAAATGCTTACCATTAGCAGTAACATACCAAGCTTTTTCTCTTAAAAAGCATAAAAAGGAGGTTGAAGAAATACTCAGAGTAGCTCCTGATGACTTGATAGCCTACACTTGAAAGCCTACACTTTACTAATCTTTTCTGTCAAGAAATGAATGCTCAACACTTGTGTTTAGTTGTGATTGATGTCTATAAGAGACAGAGGCCAACAGGATGCAACTCATAGCAAAACCTATCTATTAAAAATAAATATTTAATCTTGCATGGTAAAATAAACAAATAAATAATATTAGACAGCAATATTATTCCCACACCATTACCTTCTGAATTCTGAAATTGGGAACAAAATGGTCATTTTCTACCTTGGAAAAAAAAAGACATGGTCCTATGTTACAAAGAAAACCAAGAGCTAAGCAAGCTCCTGGGGCTTCTTCGCTTTTATCCCTGTTCAGAGTTAGCTTTAAGGAGTGCTGTGTATCTGCCTTGAGAAGACAAAGATAGTAAATTTGCTATATGCAAGACACCATTATTTTTCATTAAACTTGTCACTCTGGAGAGAGTGATGAATCTGAATTTCTTCCTATTTGAGGGAAAGA